>NC_079198.1:3658856-3739188 GCF_029499605.1 Hyla sarda | reverse complement strand
TATGACCCCCCCCATATTTATATTCAGTGTCTCATATATGACCCCCCCCATATTTATATTCAGTGTCTCATATATGACCCCCCCCATATTTATCAGTGTCATATATGACCCCCCCCCATATTTATATTCAGTGTCTCATATATGACCCCCCCCCCATATATTTATATTCAGTGTCTCATATATGACCCCCCCCCATATTTATATTCAGTGTCTCATATATGACCCCCCCCATATATTTATATTCAGTGTCTCATATATGACCCCCCCCATATTTATATTCAGTGTCTCATATATGACCCCCCCCCCATATATTTATATTCAGTGTCTCATATATGACCCCCCCCCATATATTTATATTCAGTGTCTCATATATGACCCCCCCCATATATTTATATTCAGTGTCTCATATATGACCCCCCCCCATATATTTATATTCAGTGTCTCATATATGACCCCCCCCATATTTATATTCAGTGTCTCATATATGACCCCCCCCATATATTTATATTCAGTGTCTTATATATGACCCCCCCCATATATTTATATTCAGTGTCTCATATATGACCCCCCCCCATATATTTATATTCAGTGTCTCATATATGACCCCCCCATATTATATTCAGTGTCTCATATATGACCCCCCCCCATATATTTATATTCAGTGTCTCATATATGACCCCCCCCCATATTTATATTCAGTGTCTCATATATGACCCCCCCCATATATTTATATTCAGTGTCTCATATATGACCCCCCCCATATATTTATATTCAGTGTCTCATATATGACCCCCCCCCATATATTTATATTCAGTCCCCCCCATATATTTATATTCAGTGTCTCATATATGACCCCCCCCCATATATTTATATTCAGTGTCTCATATATGACCCCCCCCATATATTTATATTCAGTGTCTCATATATGACCCCCCCCATATATTTATATTCAGTGTCTCATATATGACCCCCCCCCATATATTTATATTCAGTGTCTCATATATGACCCCCCCCATATATTTATATTCAGTGTCTCATATATGACCCCCCCCATATATTTATATTCAGTGTCTCATATATGACCCCCCCCATATATTTATATTCAGTGTCTCATATATGACCCCCCCCATATATTTATATTCAGTGTCTCATATATGACCCCCGCCCCATATATTTATATTCAGTGTCTCATATATGACCCCCCCCCATATATTTATATTCAGTGTCTCATATATGACCCCCCCCCCCATATTTATATTCAGTGTCTCATATATGACCCCCCCCATATATTTATATTCAGTGTCTCATATATGACCCCCCCATATATTTATATTCAGTGTCTCATATATGACCCCCCCCATATATTTATATTCAGTGTCTCATATATGACCCCCCCCATATATTTATATTCAGTGTCTCATATATGACCCCCCCATATATTTATATTCAGTGTCTCATATATGACCCCCCCCCATATTATTCTTATATTCAGTGTCTCATATATGACCCCCCCCATATATTTATATTCAGTGTCTCATATATGACCCCCCCTCCCCCCACAGCTTCTGCGGCAGCGTCAGGAATGTGAAGGTTTCTCCCTCCGTAACCTCCAGAAGCTGCAGGAAGAGCGCGATCTCCTGCAGGAACGTCTGTCCGGGCTGCAGCGCGCTGTGGCGCAACTAGAGGGCGAGAAGCGGGAGATGGGGCGATCGTCCCTGCGCCTCGAAAAGGATAAGAACGCCCTGATGAAAACGCTGGACAAGGTGAGCGGAGCAACAACAATGGCGTCACCTGTATTAAAGGGGGATTCCGGGTTTATACATCTTGTCCTCTATTCAAAAGATGTATAATAGCTGGGGTCCGGCCGCCGGGGACCCCCACGATCTTGGTGCAGCCCTCGGCCCACGCCCCTTCCCATAGACCTGAATGTGTGACATCACTAGGGGCGTGGCTGTGACATCACTAGGGGCGTGGCTGTGACATCACTGGGGGGCGTGGCTGTGACATCACTAGGGGGCGTGGCTGTGACATCACTAGGGGGCGTGGCTGTGACATCACTAGGGGGCGTGGCTGTGACATCACTAGGGGCGTGGCTGTGACATCACTAGGGGGCGTGGCTGTGACATCACTAGGGCGTGGCTGTGACATCACTAGGGGCGTGGCTGTGACATCACTAGGGGCGTGGCTGTGATATCACTAGGGGCGTGGCTGTGATATCACTAGGGGCGTGGCTGTGACATCACTAGGGGCGTGGCTGTGACATCACTAGGGGCGTGGCTGTGACATCACTAGGGGCGTGGCTGTGACATCACTAGGGGCGTGGCTGTGACATCACTAGGGCGTGGCTGTGACATCACTAGGGGGCGTGGCTGTGACATCACTGGGGGGCGTGGCTGTGACATCACTGGGGGCGTGGCTGTGACATCACTGGGGGCGTGGCTGTGACATCACTGGGGCGTGGCTGTGACATCACTAGGGGGCGTGGCTGTGACATCACTAGGGGCGTGGCTGTGACATCACTGGGGGCGTGGCTGTGACATCACTAGGGGCGTGGCTGTGACATCACTAGGGGCGTGGCTGTGACATCACTAGGGCGCGTGGCTGTGACATCACTAGGGGCGTGACTGTGACATCACTAGGGGCGTGGCTGTGACATCACTAGGGCGTGGCTGTGACTTCACTAGGGGGCGTGGCTGTGACATCACTAGGGGGCGTGGGCTGTGACATCACTGGGGGGCGTGGCTGTGACATCACTGGGGGCGTGGCTGTGACATCACTGGGGGCGTGGCTGTGACATCACTAGTGGCGTGGCTGTGACATCACTGGGGGCGTGGCTGTGACATCACTAGGGCGCGTGGCTGTGACATCACTAGGGGCGTGGCTGTGACATCGCTAGGGGCGTGGCTGTGACATCACTAGGGGCGTGGCTGTGACATCACTAGGGCGCGTGGCTGTGACATCACTAGGGGCGTGACTGTGACATCACTAGGGGCGTGGCTGTGACATATCCTCATTTCGGAGGTAACGCCCAGCACAGAATGCCGGGGGCTGCACATAGATCGTGGGGACCCCTGTGATCATACAAAGCATAGGGGATAAGGAGTATAAACCGGAATACCCCTTTAAGGCCGGGTTCACACCACATTTTTGCAGAACGTTTCCCGCATTAGGTTTTTGATAAAAATCGGATTCCATCAGGAGCAGCGTCAGGGAGAGAATATATATATATGGCCGACAGGACGCTGTCCTCACAATGCATCGGTGCTGCAGCCTCAGGCTGAGATGTAGCAGTGTCACACTACATAGGCTTTGTACCTGTGATGTAGTTGAGATGTAGCAGTGTCACACTACATAGGCTTTGGTCCTGTGATGTAGTTGAGATGTAGCAGTGTCACACTACATAGGCTTTGGTCCTGTGATGTAGTTGAGATGTAGCAGTGTCACACTACATAGTCTTTGGTCCTGTGATGTAGTTGAGATGTAGCAGTGTCACACTACATAGGCTTTGGTCCTGTGATGTAGTTGAGATGTAGCAGTGTCACACTGCATAGGCTTTGTACCTGTGATGTGGTGTAGTTTAGATGTAGCAGTGTCACACTACATAGGCTTTGGTCCTGTGTTGTGATGTAGTTGAGATGTAGCAGTGTCACACTACATAGGCTTTGGTCCTGTGTTGTGATGTAGTTGAGATGTAGCAGTGTCACACTACATAGGCTTTGTACCTGTGATGTGGTGTAGTTGAGATGTAGCAGTGTCACACTACATAGGCTTTGGTCCTGTGATGTAGTTGAGATGTAGCAGTGTCACACTACATAGGCTTTGGTCCTGTCATGTAGTTGAGATGTAGCAGTGTCACACTGCATAGGCTTTGGTCCTGTGATGTAGTTGAGATGTAGCAGTGTCACACTGCATAGGCTTTGGTCCTGTGTTGCGGTGTAGTTGAGATGTAGCAGTGTCACACTACTATAAGCCTTACTGCTCTTCTTCCAGGTGGAGCGAGAGAAGCTGAAGACAACAGAGGACACGTTGCGCCTGTCTGTGGAGCGCGGTCGCTTGGATCGGTCACTGACTACAGTGGAGCAGGAGTTGGCGGAGGCCCAGAGGCAGGTGCAGGCGCTGGAGGTAGGAGTCGCTCTGTACTGACTGCAGCGCTCGCAGGCGGAGCCCCTATTAGGTGTGTAGGGAACGGTGGGTGCGGTACGGCCTCTGTCTTCCTATTGGTTCATGTCATTCTTTCTCCCCTCCCCCGCTGCCCCATGAAGTCGCAGTTATACAGGGTTAGGCGCAAGATCACATTGAGTCTGGTGAGTGAGGCTTAGGAGTCAGCGGACCCCTGCCCCCCACATCGTCCTCACCCTCTCATCTCCTGACCTCACAGGATCGGTCTCCTGCATGTCCCCCTCCTCCCCCGTAACGTCACGTCCTCACCATAACACAGAGTAAGGCCTCATTCACACTTCAGTATTTTACCTCCATTGTTGCCAAGCGAAGTGTAAATGACGTCTAAAGTGTAAACCGCTTACAGATCCGGCGTCACGTTATGTCTTGTATCACATCCAGAGCGGCATTCATAATTCTGCTGACAGATCTGGTTCATTGTAGTGTCAGACGAGCCCCAGAGCGCAGGATGTGCGCTGTATAGACCAGTGTTTCCCAACCAGGGTGCCCCCAGCTGTTGCAAAACTACAACTCCCAGCATGCCCGGACAGCCTTCGGCTGTCCGGGCATTCTGGGAGTTGTAGTTTTGCAACAGCTGCAATGTCTGGGCATGCTGGGAGTTGTAGTTTTGCAATAACTGCGGTGTCTGGGCATGCTGGGAGTTGTAGTTTTGCAACAATTGCAGTGTCTGGGCATGCTGGGAGTTATAGTTTTGCAACAGTTGCGCTATCTAGGCATGCTGGGAGTTGGTGGTACTACGGTTGGGAAACACTGTTATAGATACTGAACCACCAAACCAGGAGAATTGCGACTGCAGCTCTGGAGTATAAGGGCTCGTTCACATTATGATCCCGTTATTACTTTTTGCCGACATATACGCCCCTCGGGCGGCACAATCGTGTACGTAAATGATTGACATGGTGACTCCGGATCCTTCCGCTTCTCCTGCTGCATAGAGCAGATCCGTCCATCGCTTTGCTGCCATTAGACTCCGGTATAGGACCCACCCGCGCCCGGTCCGATCCCATCACCCGCGCCCGGTCCGATCCCATCACCCGCGCCCGGTCCGATCCCATCACCCGCTCTTTCCTCGCAGGCTCAGATCGCAGACATGGAGCAGACGCATTCTCAGAGCCTGATGGAGACGGCAGCGCAACACCGAAAGGAGCTGCAGCTGGAGATCGAGCGACTGCGGAGCGCGCAGACCCAGGCGGAGCGCACACTGGATGCCAGGGAGAGGGCGCACCGCCAGAGGATCAGAGGCCTGGAGGAGCAGGTAAGGCCTAAAGAACACAAAGGGACTACAACTCCCAGCAAGCATGGTCAGGACATACATCCCCATCTGGTGCTTCTTTGTCCTCCACAGATCTCAACCCTGAAGGAACAGCTGCAGCAGGAAGTGCGGCGCTGCCAGTCTCACTACACTCCAGCGCTGCTCTCAGGGAAGTAACATGGAGCCCGGCGCTCCTCCCCGCACCGCCTGGTGCTTCTACTGCGGACCAAGATGTTTTTACACTTTCTATGATTCTGATCACAGCACTGACGGCGAGGACTCTGAGGATGCGAGCACTGACGGTGAGGACTTGAAGGATGCAAGTTTTCCTTCAGCCAGAGCACAGTTCCCAGCCGCAGGGTCCTCGCCACACTACGAATGTATTTTTTTTATTTTAGGGAGGGAAAGGGGCACAAAACTGTGAATAATTCTGTGAGGGGGGGGGGGGGGTGGGCGGGGGGGGTAGGGAGACTGTGAGGCCAAACCAGACCGAATCGGGGACTTGGGTCGATCTTTTTACCATTTCTGAAAGTATTGTGGCGTCGGATCGACCTCTGCGGGAAACACAAGACTTTTGTATGTTTTTTTTTTAAATATGTAGAAAATATATATTTTATAATAAGCACAAAAAACGAAAACACAAGACAACAAAGCGTTAACTGAGTGAATGCGATCGCTCATAATCAGCCGCCATTATCTGCGGCATCGACCGCGCCAAAGGCTTTTGTGTCGTCTCCATCATCCGGTGAGGAAACGTCAGACTGACAGACGCCCCATTACTGGCGCACAGTATTTCGGGGTGCGGTGCCTTCACACTTGTGTATTAGTATTTACTGACTTCAGGGAACAAGACATCGAGCCGCAAGAACAAAGAAAAAAGGGGAATGGGGAGGAGTCAGTGACTGCAGCCAATCAGATTCCAGCTCGGGATAGCAGTGATCTGATTGGCTCCACATCGTGATATCAGCGCTGAGGCCGATGACACTTATCTGGGGGTTTTATACACTTTGTGCCACTGATTATTACTGATTATTATGATTTTAAAGAAAAAAATAAAAGACAATGAAAGAAAAAACAGCAAATACTGTATTCTATAACTTCTGTATGTAATAGAACAGCCCCGCCCCCTGTATGACATCACTGAATATAATAGTAATATAATGACATGTGATCACACCCCGCCCCCTGTATGACATCATTGATATAATAGTAAGATAATGAGATGTGATCACAGCCCCGCCCCCTGTATGACATCACTGATATAATAGTAATATAATGACATGTGATCACAGCCCCGCCCCTGTATGACATCACTGATATGTCATACAGGGGGCGGGGCTGTGAAAACATGTCATTATATCAGTGATGTCATACAGAGGGCGGGGCTGTGAACACGTCATTATATTATATCAGTGAGGTCATACAGGGGGCGGGGCTGTGATCACGTGTCATCACTGACATGTTTTTGGAGATGTTTTTGCCCCCTTCACCTTTGCCCCGCCCTTTTGCCCCTGTTACCCCACATTCAGATTCGTCCTCATCAGCAATGGGTAAAATTCTGCACTTTATTTCTCTTTTATACAAAACACATTACAAAAAACCGATGATTCCACTTGTCCCATAATGTCGGGAGGATGGGGAGGGGGAGACTGAGCAGTGAGGAAGGAGATCATACAGTACGATGACCGGGGCTCCTCTGGACCCGCTGCGCTCCTGACCACAATGTAACCGGAGCCGCAGACCCCTCCGGTCCCGAGCAGAGTCTACGGGAATATGGCGGAGCAGTGCAGTGCGCTGGGCTGGTTATCATAGTGCCCCGACCGCGGCACATACAGTATAATACAGTAACATATAGGGGGATATAATACGAGCACCTCCCACCCCATCCAGTAATCACACTGACTGCGGCTCAGGGCGCCCTCTGGTGGCGGGTTGCTTCTTCTCATGGGGGCAAATCCTCTTCTAACAGCCTCCGCAACTCCTGGTGCACTGAGCTCCCACCGAGTTACACATTCCGCTGGACGCCATCACCCCGCAGCGGGAGAACTTGTCCCGGCACAGGTCAGCTGAGGGGAGAAGAGAGGGGGTGACTGATCCAACATGGCCGACAGCGCAATTCAAACAATAACAACAAAAAGGTGCCAACCAGGGTGATCACATGACACCAAGTATGAAAACAAAGGTGCCAGGTGGTAAAAGCTTTAATCTTTATTATCCTCTTTTAAAAAGCAATAACTATTACAACCACTAGGTGTCAGTGTAACTTTAATAACCGCCCCTGCTCAATCCGTACCCTAATAACCTCCAGTGTCATCATTAAAGGGGAACTCCGCCCCTAGACATCTTACCCCCTATGCAAAGGATAAGGGATAAGATGTCTGATCGCGGGGGGCCCATGTGATCTTGGCTTCGGTGCCCCAGACATCCGGTGCATGGAGCAAACTTCACTCTGCTGGATGGATGACGGGCGATGCGGGGCGGAGGCTCGTGAAGTCACTGCCACGCCCCCTCAATACAAGTCTATGGGAGGGGGTGTGACGTGCAGGGGGGGTGGAAACTCATGACGTCACAACCACGCCCCCTCCATGCAAGTCTATGGGAGGGGGCGTGATGCTGTCTTGTCCCCTCCCATAGACTTGCAAGGAGGGGGCGTGGCCGTGACATCACAAGCCTTCGGCGCTGCACCAGACACTCTAAATGAGCACCGGGTGCAGTAGGGAGAATGTAAGGGTCCTAAGTGGCCGTACCCCCACGATCAGACATCTTATCCCTTATCTTTTGTATAGGGGGGTAAGATGTCTGGGGGCGGAATACCCCTTTAATGATAACACTGGAGGTTATTAGGGTACGGACTGAGCAGGGGCGGTTATTAAAGTTACACTGACACCTAGTGGTTGCAATAGTTATTGCTTTTTAAAAGAGGATAATAAAGATTAAAGCTTTTAGGGGGGATTTCTAAAAGCAGTGGTCTTCAAACTGTGGACCTCCAGATGTTGCAAAACTACAAGTGGAGGTCCGCAGGCTGAAGATCACTGCCCTAAAGGTTGTTGGTATATAGATTATACATACATACATATATATATATACAGGATATATTGCCCGGGAATTCCTCAGGGATTTTGTTGTTTGAAGTATGAAAACAAAAGGCGCCAACCAGGATGATCACATGACCGCCACATTTACTGCACATTTCACTGTCCTCAGGATCCACAATAATGTGCAGGAAGCGGTGCGGGGGGAGCGGTGCGGAGTGGCGGGGGGAGCGGTGCGGAGTGGCGGTGCGGAGTGTCAGGGAGCGCCCCAGATTTCTCATCCACGGCACAGAACCGCAGTGAATCCACCAATGAGGCCGCAGTTTGTGACATAATGTTGCGGTTGCGTGTTGCGGTTGCGTGTTCCGGGGCATTCTCACCTCTCAGCAGCTCCTCGTGGGCGCACACCGTGCGGACGCAGATCTCTTTGTTGATCACGTACATGCGCTTGAGGCTGAAAAGACAAAGACAATTTATGGGGAGCGGACGACCCCCATACCCGGTGCGGGGAGCGGACGGCCGCCATACCCGGTGCGGGGAGCATTCCTGACTATACCCCTGCAGAGCCCCCCCCCCCCATATCCACACCCCAACCCCATGGAGTAAAGCCACCTACCTGTGTATACAGATCCCGTTGATACATTGTTTACAGGGTTTGTGGACAGAGTAGAGTCGGGTGCAGGGATACTGCTCTTCACGACAATCTGAGGGGACACCGCACAACATAAAGAGGAACTCTACACCACACCGGACAACATAAAGAGGAACTCTACACCACACCGGACAACATAAAGAGGAACTCTACACCACACTGCACCGCACAACATAAAGAGGAACTCTACACCACACAGCACAACATAAAGAGGAACTCTACACCACACCGCACAACATAAAGAGGAACTCTACACCACACCGCACAACATAAAGAGGAACTCTACACCACACCGCACAACATAAAGAGGAACTCTACACCACACAGCACAACATAAAGAGGAACTCTACACCACACAGCACAACATAAAGAGGAACTCTACATCACACCGCACAACATAAAGAGGAACTCTACACCACACAGCACAACATAAAGAGGAACTCTACACCACACAGCACAACATAAAGAGGAACTCTACACCACACCGCACAACATAAAGAGGAACTCTACATCACACCGCACAACATAAAGAGGAACTCTACACCACACAGCACAACATAAAGAGGAACTCTACACCACTCTGCACCAGATAACATAAAGAGGAACTCTACACCACACAGCACCGCACATCATAAAGAGGAACTCTACACCACACAGCACAACATAAAGAGGAACTCTACACCACACAGCACAACATAAAGAGGAACTCTACACCACACCGCACAACATAAAGAGGAATTCTACACCACACAGCACAACATAAAGAGGAACTCTACACCACACAGCACAACATAAAGAGGAACTCTACACCACACAGCACATCATAAAGAGGAATTCTACACCACACAGCACAACATAAAGAGGAACTCTACACCACACAGCACATCATAAAGAGGAACTCTACACCACTCTGCACCAGATAACATAAAGAGGAACTCTACACCACACAGCACATCATAAAGAGGAACTCTACACCACACAGCACCGCACATCATAAAGAGGAACTCTACACCACTCAGCACCAGACAACATAAAGAGGAACTCTACACAGCACAGCATTATCATAAAGGGGATCCATGTGACGCTTACCCAGGGGTCCGGGTTCTGTTGGTTCAGTCTGATAAGTATCTGAAATAAAAGACAAGCAGATAAGATTTTGCCGCTCGTCTCCCGCCACATTTCTCCGGAACGTTCCACAGATTTCTCTCACCGAACGTGGGCACCGGGATGATCTCCTGCTGGGTCTGCTGCTGCTGCTGAGGGACGAACTCGAACTGGTCCAGGATCTGCTGGTGATCCGGTTGGGTCAGGACATGGAATCCGGTCTGGACGTGATGGTTCGGTTGCTGCTGCACCACAGACTGATCTACCAGAAGATCCGCAACGTAAAACGGTCACAACATGAAGATCTGATCACCGAAACGTTACTGGATCCGTCATAACCATTAGGAAAATGGAGCTTACAATCTAATGCCCCTCCCCCGGACTCCTATCTGCACATCATATACACACAGGCGTGGGTGGGTATTAAGGATCAGCTGATCCTTCTGGGCACTTACCATCATAATCGTAGTAATAAGGAGCCTCTGAAAAAACAAAAAGAAGACGTGAGAACTACAACTCCCAGCATGCCCGGGCAGTCATATGAGGTGTAATAGGGTCCGTAAGTCGGAGTCATATGAGGTGTAATAGGGTCCGTAAGCCGGAGTCATATGAGGTGTAATAGGGTCCGTAAGCCGGAGTCATATGAGGTGTAATAGGGCCCATAAGTCGGATACATATGAGGTGTAATAGGGTCTGTAAGCCGGATTCATATGAGGTGTAATAGGGTCTGTAAGTCGGATTCATATGACCATAATATGGTGTAAAGGTCACTATGATGCTGTCAGTGCAGTGGGTTGGGATCTGCCGCTATAACACGTGCTCAATGCGCCCATACCCTAAAGCAGTGCTTTCCAACCAGGGTACCTCCAGCTGTTTCAAAACTACTACTCCCAGCATGCCTGGACAGCCGTTGGCTTTCCGGACATGCTGGAAGTTGTAGTTTTGCAACAGCTGGAGGCACCCTGGTTGGGAAGCACTGCCCTAAAGAAAGCTGCAGAACTTAACGTTTTATAAATATGGCATTTTTACATAGGACTCCAGCGGCCAATAAATAGCGCATGGGTGGTGTACACTGCGATACAGGAGGGGTGCAGCCTGGGATTAGGGCACCTGTCACTGAAGATATTTTAGGGGTGTCCTGACAAAGATACAGGATTGATGGGGGAACGCGTACAGCAAAACACACTGAATTCTGGTGACGGAGACGCCGCCATGTTTATTCTCACCTGTGGGTCCGTCGTACTGGGGGGGGTTGGCTTCAAACTGCTGAGCCAAAATTCCTGCAAATGCAATGAAAACAGGTTAGTGGGTCATGTACATCATGTATCCTGCCCTTCCTGGTGCTCAGTATCGGTGTCCCCGCCCTCCGGTCCCTGTCTTCTTCCAGCGGTGTCACACCTCGGCCGGTGATATGCTGAGCGCTATGTGACTCATTGTCCGCCAGAAGAAGACAGGGACCGGAGGACGGGGACACCGACATTGAGCACCGGGGGAATGTTGGAAGGTAAGTTAAAGTTTTTCTTACTTTTTGCAGCCCGGGCACAGAGGAAACATTAGAAAAAAAGCCCCGGGTTCTCCTTTAAGGGTCGGGTCACTGCCGTATTTTACTGCTGCTTATTTTCCTATCCATTAAGGTCAATGGGTGGAAAACTACGCAGCAGCGAATCCGCTGCACACAGCAACACATGTGACCCTATCCTGAAAGAGTTTGGGGAGCACAGATCGCCCTGTGATGTCGGCCGGACAGTGGGTGATTTATGGGGTCATGGTCAGCACTTACCCTGGACACAGAGGAGGAGAAGACAAGTGGCGTGCATGGCTACAGGAAGTGGTCTTATCTGCAATACAGAAACACAATGGAGGGTAAAGGCCGATATCCGAATACTGTATCCCCGGCTGTCCCATAGAGATACATGGGGGTGTCAGGAACAGCTTCACACAGGCCTTTATACAGGAGACCCCCGCAACATGACACATACCCTATCCTGTGAACCCCGGAGGCCCCCAGAGCTGCGCTCACACCAGTCACAATGTGAGCATGTCCTGAGAAGGAGACCAAGACTGCAGCCCCCATGTATGGCGTCCCCGCACTTACTGACCCGTCTGGAAGGAAAACCTTATATGGGGACGATATGTGGATGATGGATGCGATACTGGGACAGACTGGTTGGAAACCATTGTGAGGACTCTGGATTTTATACTGTGTCCCTAGAAACCAAACTACACTGTGTCCCTAGCAACCAAACTACACTGTGACCCTAACAAACAAACTACACTGTGTCCATAGCAATCAAACTACACTGCGTCCATAGCAACCAAACAACACTGCGCCCATAGCAACCAAACTACACTGCGTCCCTAACAACCAAACTACACTGTGTCCCTAACAACCAAACTACACTGTGTCCCTAACAACCAAACTACAATGTGTCCCTAGCAACCAAAACTACACTGTGTCCCTAACAACCAAACTACACTGTGTCCCTAACAACCAAACTACACTGTGTCCATAGCAATCAAACTACACTGTGTCCCTAACAACCAAACTACACTGTGTCCCTAACAACCAAACTACACTGTGTCCCTAACAACCAAACTACACTGTGTCCCTAACAACCAAACTACACTGTGTCCCTAACAACCAAACTACACTGTGTCCCTAACAACCAAACTACACTGTGTCCCTAACAACCAAACTACACTGTGTCCATAGCAACCAAACTACACTGTGTCCCTAACAACCAAACTACACTGTGTCCCTAACAACCAAACTACACTGTGTCCCTAACAACCAAACTACACTGTGTCCCTAACAACCAAACTACACTGTGTCCCTAACAACCAAACTACACTGTGTCCATAGCAACCAAACTACAGTGTGTCCCTAACAACCAAACTACAGTGTGTCCATAGCAACCAAACTACACTTTTGGGGACATTTATCAAAACCTGTTGAGAGAAAACGTTGACCAGTTGCCCATAGCAACCAATCAGCTTGCTTCTTTCATTTTTAAAAAGCCCTCTGCAAAATGAAAGAAGAGACCTGATTGGTTGCTATGGGCAACTGGTCAACTTTTCCTCTACACTGGTTTTGATAAATCTCCCCCTGTGTCCCTAAGAACCAAACTACACTGTGGGGGAGATTTATCAAAACCTGTCTAGAGGAAAAGTTGCTGAGTTGCCCATAGCAACCAATCAGATCGCTGCTTTCATTTTTAACAAGGCTTCTGCAAAATGAAAAAAGCCATCTGGTTGCTATGGGCAACTGCACCACTCTTCCTTTAGGCAAGTTTTGATAAATCTCCCCCACAGTGTAGTTTGGTTGTTAGGGACACAGGGGGAGATTTATCAAAACCAGTGTAGAGGAAAAGTTGACCAGTTGCCCATAGCAACCAATCAGGTCTCTTCTTTCATTTTGCAGAGGGCTTTTTAAAAATGAAAGAAGCAAGCTGATTGGTTGCTATGGACAACTGGGCAACGTTTCCTCTGGACAGGTTTTGATAAATGTGTCCCTAACAACCAAACTACACTGTGTCCCTAGCAACCAAACTACACTGTGTCCCTAGCAACCAAACTACACTGTGTCCCTAGCAACCAAACTACACTGTGTCCCTAACAATCAAACTACACTGTGTCCCTAACAATCAAACTACACTGTGTCCCTATTAACCAAACTACACTGTGTCCCTATTAACCAAACTACACTGTGTCCCTATTAACCAAACTACACTGTGTCCCTATTAACCAAACTACACTGTGTCCCTAGCAATCAAACTACACTGTGTCCCTATTAACCAAACTACACTGTGTCCCTATCAATCAAACTACACTGTGTCCCTAGCAACCAAACTACACTGTGTCCCTATTAACCAAACTACACTGTGTCCCTATTAACCAAACTACACTGTGTCCCTATTAACCAAACTACACTGTGTCCCTAACAATCAAACTACACTGTGTCCCTAACAATCAAACTACACTGTGTCCCTATTAACCAAACTACACTGTGTCCCTAACAACCAAACTACACTGTGTCCCTAACAATCAAACTACACTGTGTCCCTATTAACCAAACTACACTGTGTCCCTAACAACCAAACTACACTGTGTCCCTAACAACCAAACTACACTGTGTCCCTAACAACCAAACTACACTGTGTCCCTAACAATCAAACTACACTGTGTCCCTAACAATCAAACTACACTGTGTCCCTAACAATCAAACTACACTGTGTCCCTATTAACCAAACTACACTGTGTCCCTATTAACCAAACTACACTGTGTCCCTAACAATCAAACTACACTGTGTCCCTAGCAAACAGATTATGTGACAGGATTTAGCCCAAAGCTACCATAATCATCAGACTTCTTCAGACTTATTCATGGAGTTCTCCTTTAAATGTACAGGTTATAATCTCGGTCCATGACTCCGTCCGCCCCTTCCATCATTACTCCGCGTCTGCCACAGATTCTTATCCCTTCAGTCTGATCAAAGCTGCAAGAAATCTTCACCAACACAATTTCTAGGGAGAAGCCGGGCACCGTGCCCAAGGGCAGAGGGGAGTTCGTCACAGCTGATCAATGCGCACGGCTGCACCTACCCCCCCCCCCGCAGCGACAGACTGGACGGACGCAACACAAATATCATCAAGTGCGAAGAGACGGAGACAACTGAGTCACCCAATACCACAGATTAATAATATGACATACAGCAGGTGTGTGTCCGTATACCTGTGCTGTACATCTCCAGTATATACATACAGCAGGTGTGTGTCCGTATACCTGTGCTGTACATCTCCAGTATATATACAGCAGGTGTGTGTCCGTATACCTGTGCTGTACATCTCCAGTATATATACATACAGCAGGTGTGTGTCCGTATACCTGTGCTGTACATCTCCAGTATATATACAGCAGGCGTGTGTCCGTATACCTGTGCTGTACATCTCCAGTATATATATACAGCAGGTGTGTGTCCGTATACCTGTGCTGTACATCTCCAGTATATACATACAGCAGGAGTGTGTCCGTATACCTGTGCTGTACATCTCCAGTATATATACAGCAGGTGTGTGTCCGTATACCTGTGCTGTACATCTCCAGTATATATATACAGCAGGAGTGTGTCCGTATACCTGTGCTGTACATCTCCAGTATATATACATACAGCAGGTGTGTGTCCGTATACCTGTGCTGTACATCTCCAGTATATATACAGCAGGTGTGTGTCCGTATACCTGTGCTGTACATCTCCAGTATATATATACAGCAGGAGTGTGTCCGTATACCTGTGCTGTACATCTCCAGTATATATACAGCAGGTGTGTGTCCGTATACCTGTGCTGTACATCTCCAGTATATACATACAGCAGGCGTGTGTCCGTATACCTGTGCTGTACATCTCCAGTATATATATACAGCAGGCGTGTGTCCGTATACCTGTGCTGTACATCTCCAGTATATACATACAGCAGGCGTGTGTCCGTATACCTGTGCTGTACATCTCCAGTATATACATACAGCAGGTGTGTGTCCGTATACCTGTGCTGTACATCTCCAGTATATATATACAGCAGGCGTGTGTCCGTATACCTGTGCTGTACATCTCCAGTATATACATACAGCAGGCGTGTGTCCGTATACCTGTGCTGTACATCTCCAGTATATATATACAGCAGGCGTGTGTCCGTATACCTGTGCTGTACATCTCCAGTATATACATACAGCAGGCGTGTGTCCGTATACCTGTGCTGTACATCTCCAGTATATATATACAGCAGGCGTGTGTCCGTATACCTGTGCTGTACATCTCCAGTATATACATACAGCAGGAGTGTATTGTTAGATATAGATGTTGAGGGTTATGCTCCCAGTATGGTGATGTAGAATGTAACAATGGGGGGGGGAGGGGGAGGGATTTTCTGCCTGCAGAGCTGACAATCTACCCTCTCCCCTGTGCCGGGCGCAGACATAACATCGTTGGGAATGTTTTATACGGGAAGTTCAGAGGAGTCTGGCAAGGAGCCAATCCCTGCCGCAGCCCCCGCAACACAGCGAGTCCAGACAAGACCCCCCCCCCCCCCCCCCCCCCCCGAGCCCTTCACATCCTGTCACAGCCGAGGCCTCCAGAGCCATAGACAGACCACAGGGGCACAGCCGAGGCCTCCAGAGCCATAGACAGACCACAGGGGCACAGCCGAGGCCTCCAGAGCCATAGACAGTCCACAGGGGCACAGCCGAGGCCTCCAGAGCCATAGACAGTCCACAGGGGCACAGCCGAGGCCTCCAGAGCCATAGACAGACCACAGGGGCACAGCCGAGGCCTCCAGAGCCATAGACAGTCCACAGGGGCACAGCCGAGGCCTCCAGAGCCATAGACAGACCACAGGGGCACAGCCGAGGCCTCCAGAGCCATAGACAGACCACAGGGGCACAGCCGAGGCCTCCAGAGCCATAGACAGACCACAGGGGCACAGCCGAGGCCTCCAGAGCCATAGACAGTCCACAGGGGCACAAATAAGGCTTCCAGAGCCATAGACAGTCCACAGGGGCACAACCGAGGCCTCCAGAGCCATAGACAGACCACAGGGGCACAGCCGAGGCCTCCAGAGCCATAGACAGACCACAGGGGCACAGCCGAGGCCTCCAGAGCCATAGACAGACCACAGGGGCACAGCCGAGGCCTCCAGAGCCATAGACAGACCACAGGGGCACGGCCGAGGCCTCCAGAGCCATAGACAGACCCCAGGGGCACGGCCGAGGCCTCCAGAGCCATAGACAGACCCCAGGGGCACAGCCGAGGCCTCCAGAGCCATAGACAGACCCCAGGGGCACGGCCGAGGCCTCCAGAGCCATAGACAGACCCCAGGGGCACAGCAGAGGCCTCCAGAGCCATAGACAGACCACAGGGGCACGGCTGAGGCCTCCAGAGCCATAGACAGACCACAGGGGCAAAGATGAGGCCTCCAGAGCCATAGACAGACCACAGGAAAACAACCGAGGCCTCCAGAGCCATAGACAGACCACAGGGACACAGCCGAGGCCTCCAGAGCCATAGACAGACCACAGGGGCATGGCTGAGGCCTCCAGAGCCATAGACAGACCACAGGGGCAAAGCTGAGGCCTCCAGAGCAATAGACAGACCACAGGGGCACAGCCGAGGCCTCCAGAGCCATATACAGACCACAGGGGCACAGCTGAGGCCTCCAGAGCAATAGACAGACCACAGGGGCACAGCCGAGGCCTCCAGAGCCATAGACAGTCCACAGGGGCACAAATAAGGCTTCCAGAGCCATAGACAGTCCACAGGGGCACAACCGAGGCCTCCAGAGCCATAGACAGACCACAGGGGCACAGCCGAGGCCTCCAGAGCCATAGACAGACCACAGGGGCACGGCCGAGGCCTCCAGAGCCATAGACAGACCACAGGGGCACAGCCGAGGCCTCCAGAGCCATAGACAGACCACAGGGGCACAGCCGAGGCCTCCAGAGCCATAGACAGACCACAGGGGCACAGCCGAGGCCTCCAGAGCCATAGACAGACCACAGGGGCACAGCCGAGGCCTCCAGAGCCATAGACAGACCCCAGGGGCACAGCCGAGGCCTCCAGAGCCATAGACAGACCACAGGGGCACGGCCGAGGCCTCCAGAGCCATAGACAGACCCCAGGGGCACGGCCGAGGCCTCCAGAGCCATAGACAGACCCCAGGGGCACAGCCGAGGCCTCCAGAGCCATAGACAGACCCCAGGGGCACGGCCGAGGCCTCCAGAGCCATAGACAGACCCCAGGGGCACAGCAGAGGCCTCCAGAGCCATAGACAGACCACAGGGGCACGGCTGAGGCCTCCAGAGCCATAGACAGACCACAGGGGCAAAGCTGAGGCCTCCAGAGCCATAGACAGACCACAGGAAAACAACCGAGGCCTCCAGAGCCATAGACAGACCACAGGGACACAGCCGAGGCCTCCAGAGCCATAGACAGACCACAGGGGCATGGCTGAGGCCTCCAGAGCCATAGACAGACCACAGGGGCAAAGCTGAGGCCTCCAGAGCAATAGACAGACCACAGGGGCACAGCCGAGGCCTCCAGAGCCATAGACAGTCCACAGGGGCACAAATAAGGCTTCCAGAGCCATAGACAGTCCACAGGGGCACAACCGAGGCCTCCAGAGCCATAGACAGACCACAGGGGCACAGCCGAGGCCTCCAGAGCCATAGACAGACCACAGGGGCACGGCCGAGGCCTCCAGAGCCATAGACAGACCACAGGGGCACAGCCGAGGCCTCCAGAGCCATAGACAGACCACAGGGGCACAGCCGAGGCCTCCAGAGCCATAGACAGACCACAGAGGCACAGCCGAGGCCTCCAGAGCCATAGACAGACCACAGGCGCACACCTGGACCATATATATAAAAAAAAAATAATAATAAAAAAAAAAAAAGGGATCTCTTGCTGCCGTCTGACTCCCACATATTGTATGTATATTTTCTGTGGTAAAAAGAACGGGCACTTCGCTAGGCAGCAGGGCCCGGGGCCAGTTCTTCTTACCACAGAGCTGCTATATACAGCCCAGTATACATCTGTGTATGAGAGGACAGAACCGCCATGTACAGCCCCGTATACATCAGTGTATGAGAGGACAGAACCGCCATGTACAGCCCTGTATACATCTGTGTATGAGAGGACAGAACCACCATGTACAGCCCAGTATACATCAGTGTATGAGAGGACAGAACCGCCATGTACACCCCTGTATACATCTGTGTATGAGAGGACAGAACCACCATGTACAGCCCAGTATACATCTGTGTATGAGAGGACAGAACCGCCATATACAGCCCCGTATACATCTGTGTATGAGAGGACAGAACCGCCATGTACAGCCCAGTATACATCTGTGTTTGAGAGGACAGATCCGCCATGTACAGTCCAGTATACATCTGTGTATGAGAGGACAGAACCGCCATGTACAGCCCCGTATACATCTGTGTATGAGAGGACAGAACCGCCATGTACAGTCCAGTATACATCTGTGTATGAGAGGACAGAACCGCCATGTACAGCCCTGTATACATCTGTGTATGAGAGGACAGAACCGCCATGTACAGTCCAGTATACATCTGTGTATGAGAGGACAGAACCACCATGTACAGTCCAGTATACATCTGTGTATGAGAGGACAGAACCACCATGTACAGCCCAGTATACATCTGTGTATGAGAGGACAGAACCGCCATGTACAGCCCAGTATACATCTGTGTATGAGAGGACAGAACCGCCATGTACAGTCCAGTATACATCTGTGTATGAGAGGACAGAACCGCCATGTACAGTCCTATATACATCTGTGTATGGGAGGACAGAACCGCCATGTACAGTCCAGTATACATCTGTGTATGAGAGGACAGAACCGCCATGTACAGCCCAGTATACATCTGTGTATGAGAGGACAGAACCGCCATGTACAGCCCAGTATACATCTGTGTATGTGAGGACAGAACCGCCATGTACAGCCCAGTATACATCTGTGTATGTGAGGACAGAACCGCCATGTACAGCCCCGTATACATCTGTGTATGAGAGGACAGAACCGCCATGTACAGTCCAGTATACATCTGTGTATGAGAGGACAGAACCGCCATGTACAGCCCTGTATACATCTGTGTATGAGAGGACAGAACCGCCATGTACAGTCCAGTATACATCTGTGTATGAGAGGACAGAACCACCATGTACAGTCCAGTATACATCTGTGTATGAGAGGACAGAACCACCATGTACAGCCCAGTATACATCTGTGTATGAGAGGACAGAACCGCCATGTACAGCCCAGTATACATCTGTGTATGAGAGGACAGAACCGCCATGTACAGTCCAGTATACATCTGTGTATGAGAGGACAGAACCGCCATGTACAGTCCTATATACATCTGTGTATGGGAGGACAGAACCGCCATGTACAGTCCAGTATACATCTGTGTATGAGAGGACAGAACCACCATGTACAGCCCAGTATACATCTGTGTATGAGAGGACAGAACCGCCATGTACAGCCCAGTATACATCTGTGTATGTGAGGACAGAACCGCCATGTACAGCCCAGTATACATCTGTGTATGTGAGGACAGAACCGCCATGTACAGTCCTATATACATCTGTGTATGAGAGGACAGAACCGCCATATACAGCCCAGTATACATCTGTGTATGAGAGGACAGAACCGCCATGTACAGCCCAGTATACATCTGTGTATGAGAGGACAGAACCGCTATTGTACAGCCCAGTATACATCTGTGTATGTGAGGACAGATCCGCCATGTACAGCCCAGTATACATCTGTGTATGTGAGGACAGAACCGCCATGTACAGTCCAGTATACATCTGTGTATGTGAGGACAGAACCGCCATGTACAGCACAGTATACATCTGTGTATGTGAGGACAGAACCGCCATGTACAGCCCAGTATACATCTGTGTATGTGAGGACAGAACCGCCATGTACAGCCCAGTATACATCTGTGTATGTGAGGACAGAACCGCCATGTACAGCCCAGTATACATCTGTGTATGTGAGGACAGAACCGCCATGTACAGTCCTATATACATCTGTGTATGAGAGGACAGAACCGCCATGTACAGCCCAGTATACATCTGTGTATGAGAGGACAGAACCGCCATGTACAGCCCAGTATACATCTGTGTATGAGAGGACAGAACCGCCATGTACAGTCCAGTATACATCTGTGTATGAGAGGACAGAACCGCCATGTACAGTCCTATATACATCTGTGTATGGGAGGACAGAACCGCCATGTACAGTCCAGTATACATCTGTGTATGAGAGGACAGAACCGCCATGTACAGCCCAGTATACATCTGTGTATGAGAGGACAGAACCGCCATGTACAGCCCAGTATACATCTGTGTATGAGAGGACAGAACCGCCATGTACAGCCCAGTATACATCTGTGTATGAGAGGACAGAACCGCTATTGTACAGCCCAGTATACATCTGTGTATGTGAGGACAGAACCACTTCTCTTGTCCTGTATATATGGACACGGCACAGTACCACTTCTCTTGTCCTGTATATATGGACACGGCACAGTACCACTTCTCTTGTCCTGTATATATGGACACGGCACAGTACCACTTCTCTTGTCCTGTATATATGGGCACGGCACAGTATCACTTCTCTTGTCCTGTATATATGGACACGGCACAGTACCACTTCTCTTGGCCTGTATATATGGACACGGCACAGTACCACTTCTCTTGTCCTGTATGTATGGACACGGCACAGTACCACTTCTCTTGTCCTGTATATATGGACACGGCACAGTACCACTTCTCTTGTCCTGTACATATGGACACGGCACAGTACCACTTCTCTTGTCCTGTATACATGGACACGGCACAGTACCACTTCTCTTGTCCTGTATATATGGACACGGCACAGTACCACTTCTCTTGTCCTGTATATATGGACACGGCACAGTACCACTTCTCTTGTCCTGTATATATGGACACGGCACAGTACCACTTCTCTTGTCCTGAATATATGGACACGGCACAGTACCACTTCTCTTGTAGATACTTTGGCTGAATGGGGCCCTGAATTTCCTGATCTGACCGCGGCAGTCACATGACGGCGCCCATTACTCACGCCCAGATGTTGGTCACAGTTTGTGGCTCAGACGTTGTACAGTCGCCCCCCGGAGGTGACGCGCGGCGCTGCACATTGTCGCTCGCAGGTAGACGCTTCTGTTCATCACATTTTCCACTTGTCGCTGCCAGACTCCGGAGGTTCTCAGGTTTATTTCCCGGCGCGGTCTACATGACCAGCGCTGCCAACAAACCAGAGACGGCGCCGGGGATTATAACAGGACGATGAAGGGAAAAGATGGCGGCCGCGTTCACCGAGCGGGCGAATCCCCCCGACTAATGGCAACAAAGTCACCCAATAAGGCGACCGCACATAGGGATCCTTCCTATCTCTGAAAAAGTGTTGTCCAACTTTTGGCTCTCCAGCTGTTGCAAAACTACAACTCCCAGCATGCCCTGACAGCCAAGTATGGCAGCGCTACAACCTGTGGCTCTCGAGTCAGGATGGGGGTTGTAGTTTTTCAACAGCTGGAGAACCACAAGAGCCGGCTTTGGCAGTGTTCCGCAACCTGTGTCTTTCCAGCTGCTGAGACTACAACTCCCAGCATAATTATGGGATCTTTTTTAACAGCTGGAGAGTCACAGGTTGAGAAACCTTGCTAAACTTAGCTGTCAGGGCATGATGGGAGTTGTAGTCTTTCAAGAGCTTGAGAGTCATAGTTTGCTCTTGTGGCTCTCCAGCTGTTGCAAACTACAACTCCCAGGATGAATTGACAGCCAAGTATGGCAGTGTTTACCAACCTGTGACTCTCCACCTGAGAAAAGGATAGTGATGCTGGGAGTTGTAGTCTTGAAACAGATTGAGAGCCAAATGTTGGGGAACATACATGGCTGCCAGGGCATGCTAAGAGTTGTAGTTGTGCAACAGCTGGAGGCACACTGGTTAGGAAACATTCTATGGGTCTGTGTCATCACATGATTCTTCCTGACTCCTTAGAACAGTGTCCCCAGCTTAGGGTATGATGGGAGTTGTAGTTTTGCAACAGCTAGGTTTGTCGCTCCAACTGCTGCAAAACTACAACTCCCATCATTCCCTAAGCTGGAAGCACTCTTCTAAAGGAGTCCAGAAGCATCATGTGATGGCGCAGACCCAAGGCTTTAGAAAGTTTACCATCCTGGGTGCCTGCAGCTGTTACAAAACTACAAGTACCAGCATGCCCGGACAGCCGAAGGCTGTCCGAGCATGCTGGGACTTGTAGTTTTGCAACAGATGGAGGAGGCACACTGGTTGGGAAACAATGGAGTAGAGTCATGTACACGTATGGAAACCAAATCCATCAGCTGTCCGGGCATTTTGGGAGTTGAAGTTTTGTAACAGCTGGAGGCACGCTAGTTGGGAAACACTGGGCTTTTAGATGTCATAGAAGACATTGGCGCTGTATATGGGACCGGGGTGGCGAATAAAATAACGTATGTGACCAATCACAGGTGTCCCGGCAGGAAGCGATTGTCAGCTCCTGGGGTGACACTTTCACGCCCGGACACTTGTTGGCAGCAGATGGTCCCATCGCCCGGTGGGCGCCCGGTGAGGGTGACGTCCAGCTGGGATCGCCATCACCCCCTCCCGGAATAGTGAAGCCTTTGTTCCCTGCATTTTGTGCTTCATACAGGATGGAAACATCTGGGATTCATCAGCTAAACCCCCTCTCTAACCCAAACCCAGGCCGGCCCTCCCCACTCACCCCCCAGGGGCCACTCCCAGCCCCCACCCCTCAAATCCCTTTTATACATTTCCAGCTGTGAACGAGGGGACAAAAGGCAAAAAAAAAACCAGACAAAGTTTAGAATTTGGCAGCGAACCAGGAAGACAAATTACATGGGCCGGCGGCGGGGGGGGCCATGTCTAATGGGACCCCCCATTACTGTGTGACCCCAAAACATCCCTACCCGGGGCCACAGGGGAGTCGGACTGTCTACGGAGAATGAGTGCTGGAGAAAGTTAGGGGTGTCCCATAAATGGTCCCAGACTCCTCAAATATACGAACCCCCCCCCCCCCCCCCCAGACGAGACGTGTACAAAGGACATTGTCGCATTAACCCTTCACCGGGAACCACTGCTCCTCAAGTACCCACAATGCACCAGGGTGTCCGTCACTCCGGGGTTAATCCTCCAGTTTATAGAATGATCACTCAGGGGTTAATAGTCCAGTATATAAAATGATCACTCAGGGGTTAATAGTCCAGTATATAAAATGATCACTCAGGGGTTAATAGTCCAGTATATAGAATGATCATTCAGAGGTTAATAGTCCAGTATATAGAATGCTCACTCAGGGGTTAATAGTCCAGTATATAAAATGATCATTCAGGGGTTAATAGTCCAGTATATAGAATGATCACTCAGGGGTTAATAGTCCAGTATATAAAATGATCATTCAGGGGTTAATAGTCCAGTATATAAAATGATCATTCAGGGGTTAATAGTCCAGTATATAGAATGATCACTCAGGGGTTAATAGTCCAGTATATAAAATGATCACTCAGGGGTTAATAGTCCAGTATATAGAATGATCACTCAGGGGTTAATAGTCCAGTATATAGAATGCTCACTCAGGGGTTAATAGTCCAGTATATAAAATGATCACTCAGGGGTTAATAGTCCAGTATATAAAATGATCACTCAGGGGTTAATAGTCCAGTATATAAAATGATCACTCAGGGGTTAATAGTCCAGTATATATAATGATCACTCAGGGGTTAATAGTCCAGTATATAGAATGATCATTCAGGGGTTAATAGTCATGTATATAGAATAATTATTAATCTGATGATTTTGAATAATTAATGAGTATGCAGATTAGGGGGCGGGGCTGTCAGTTCTATGTGGCACAGAATGTTGGTTACATTTATAAATAATTGATACAAAGAATCAATGAAATGAGAAGAAATGAATGAGCCCCTCCCCCGCAGAGCAGAGTGTGGGGGTCCAGGTCTGGGGGTCCAGGTCTGGGGGTCGGCCCGGTCTGGGGGTCCAGGTCTGGGGGTCCAGGTCTGGGGGTCCGCCCGGTCTGGGGGTCCAGGTCTGGGGGTCCGCCAGGTCTGGGGGTCCAGGTCTGGGGGTCCGCCCGGTCTGGGGGTCCAGGTCTGGGGGTCCGCCCGGTCTGGGGGTCCAGGTCTGGGGGTCTGCCCGGTCTGGGGGTCCAGGTCTGGGGGTCTGCCCGGTCTGGGGGTCCAGGTCTGGGGGTCCAGGTCTGGGGGTCCATGTCTGGGGGTCCAGGTCTGGGGGTCTGCCCGGTCTGGGGGTCCAGGTCTGGGGGTCGGCCCGGTCTGGGGGTCCAGGTCTGGGGGTCGGCCCGGTCTGGGGGTCCAGGTCTGGGGGTCGGCCCGGTCTGGGGGTCCAGGTCTGGGGGTCTGCCCGGTCTGGGGGTCCAGGTCTGGGGGTCTGCCCGGTCTGGGGGTCTGCCCGGTCTGGGGGTCTTACCGGTGCAGGCTCCGGCTGTCTCTTCTCTCCTGTCTTCTCTCTATCTGAGGCTCTCACAGGGGGACAAATCCCTAAATCCAACCTCAGCCGCTCCGCTGGGTCCTAAAGAAACAGGATACAGGCAAAAGCATCAGCTCCGACTCCCTCCTGACTGTGCTGCTGAGCCAGGTGTTAACCCTGCAGCTGCCAACAAGACATCGCTCTGCCCCCTCCACCTCCAGACACATACATGCTACATATATATCCTGCAGATTATTACACCTCTCTGCAGAACATCGCTCTGCCCCCTCCACCTCTCTATACATAGTGATATATCCTGCAGATTATTACACCTCTGACCTCTATACAGATCTGCAGAACATCGCTCTGTCCTCTCTACCTCCTGATACATAGTGATATATCCTGCAGATTATTACACCACTGACCTCTCTACAGATCTGCAGAACATCGCTCTGTCCTCTACCTCCTGATACATAGTGATATATCCTGCAGATTATTACACCTCTGACCTCTCTACAGATCTGCAGAACATTGCTCTGTCCTCTACCTCCTGATACATAGTGATATATCCTGCAGATTATTACACCTCTCTACAGATCTGCAGAACATCGCTCTGTCCTCTCTACCTCCTGATACATAGTGATATATCCTGCAGAATATTACACCACTGACCTCTCTACAGATCTGCAGAACATCGCTCTGTTCTCTCTACCTCCTGATACATAGTGATATATCCTGCAGATTATTGCACCACTGACCTCTCTACAGATCTGCAGAACATCGCTCTGTCCTCTCTTCCTCCTGATACATAGTGATATATCCTGCAGATTATTACACCACTGACCTCTCTACAGATCTGCAGAACATCGCTCTATCCTCTCTACCTCCTGATATATCATGCAGAATATTACACCACTGACCTCTCTACAGATCTGCAGAACATCGCTCTGTCCTCTCTACCTCCTGATACATAGTGATATATCCTGCAGATTATTACACCACTGACCTCTATACAGATCTGCAGAACATCGCTCTGTCCTCTACCTCCTGATACATAGTGATATCTCCTGCAGATTATTACACCTCTGACCTCTCTACAGATCTGCAGAACATCGCTCTGTCCTCTCTACCTCCTGATACATAGTGATATATCCTGCAGATTATTACACCACTGACCTCTCTACAGATCTGCAGAACATCGCTCTGTCCTCTCTCCTCCTGATACATAGTAATATATCCTGCAGATCATTACACCTCTGACCTCTCTACAGATCTGCAGAACATCGCTCGGTCCGCTCCTCCTGATACATAGTGATATATCCTGCAGATTATTACACCACTGACCTCTCTACAGATCTGCAGAACATCGCTCTGTCCTCTCTACCTCCTGATACATAGCGATATATCCTGCAGATTATTACACCTCTGACCTCTCTACAGATCTGCAGAACATCGCTCTGTCCTCTCTACCTCCTGATACATAGTGATATATCCTGCAGATTATTACACCACTGACCTCTCTACAGATCTGCAGAACATCGCTCTGTCCTCTCTACCTCCTGATACATAGTGATATATCCTGCAGATTATTACACCTCTGACCTCTCTACAGATCTGCAGAACATCGCTCTGTCCTCTCTACCTCCTGATACATAGTGATATATCCTGCAGATTATTACACCACTGACCTCTACAGATCTGCAGAACATCACTCTGTCCTCTCTACCTCCTGATACATAGTGATACATCCTGCAGATTATTACACCACTGACCTCTCTACAGATCTGCAGAACATCGCTCTGTCCTCTCTACCTCCTGATACATAGTGATATATCCTGCAGATTATTACACCACTGACCTCTCTATAGATCTGCAGAACATCGCTCTGTCCTCTCTACCTCCTGATACATAGTGATACATCCTGCAGATTATTACACCACTGACCTCTCTACAGATCTGCAGAACATCGCTCTGTCCTCTCTACCTCCTGATACATAGTGATATATCCTGCAGATTATTACACCACTGACCTCTCTACAGATCTGCAGAACATCGCATCTGATGACATCTTTCTCTCTCTTCACCTCCAGTCCTCGCACCGTTTCCCCCCACACGTTCCAGGTTGGGGGGGTTTGCGCCTCTTCTGCCAGGACATTGTGTCTACAATGGAGAATTTTGGATCCACATATAATTGTTGTTTACAAGATATAAACACTTCAGTAACCTGAGCCGGGCCTGAGGTCCAGATGGTGCGATCCCCGGGGGCCATTATAGGGGCCCCAAGATCTGACATCAGCATAAAATACAACAGAGACCAGCAAGATAAGAGCATAGAGTAATGCAGCACAATGCCAGGAGGCTGCGGGACAGCTACTGGTGATGTCATACAGGGGGCGGGGCTGTCATCACATGTCATTATATTACTATTATATATTATATCAGTGATGTCATACAGGGGGCGGGGCTGTGATCACATGTCATTATATTACTATTCTATTATATCAGTGATGTCATACAGGGGGGGCTGTGATCACGTCATTATATTACTATTATATTATATCAGTGATGTCATACAGGGGGCGGGGCTGTGATCAGATGTCATTATAATATATTATATCAGTGATGTCATACAGGGGGCGGTGCTGTCATCACATGTCATTATATTACTATTCTATTATATCAGTGATGTCATACAGGGGGCGGGGCTGTGATCACGTCATTATAATATATCAGTGATGTCATACAGGGGGCGGGCTGTGATCAGATGTCATTATAATATATTATATCAGTGATGTCATACAGGGGGCGGTGCTGTCATCACATGTCATTATATTACTATTCTATTATATCAGTGATGTCATACAGGGGGCGGGGCTGTGATCACATGTCATTATATTACTATTATATCTGTGATGTCATACAGGGGGTGGGGCTGTGATCACATGTCATTATATTACTATTATATTATATCAGTGATGTCATACAGGGGGCGGGGCTGTCATCACATGTCATTATATTACTATTATATTATATCAGTGATGTCATACAGGAGGCGGGGCTGTCATCACATGTCATTATATTACTATTATATTATATCAGTGATGTCATACAGGGGGCGGGGCTGTGATCACATGTCATTATATTACTATTATATTATATCAGTGATGTCATACAGGGGGCGGGGCTGTGATCACTTGTCATTATATTACTATTATATTATATCAGTGATGTCATACAGGGGGCGGGGCTGTGATCACATGCCATTATATTACTATTATATTATAGCAGTGATGTCATACAGGGGGCGGGGCTGTGATCACATGTCATACAGGGGGCGGGGCTGTGATCACATGCCATTATATTACTATTATATTATACCAGTGATGTTATTATACGATATCTCTGGGAATCCATCTTTGGCGCAGGATCTTTTCCTGTCTCTCTTCCCCCATAGTTCTCCCGCCTGGAATGCGCCGCTGTGACCGCACTACACGTCAGGACGCGTCCAACCCCTGCAGGATTCCAGAGCGATGACGTCTAAGAAATCACGAATGAGGACAAGAAACGTCTGAGACCCATCAACCAGGGCAGGAGACCCGAGGCGCAATGAATTCTGGGGACAATCCTACAGCGGGCGACTACGACGATAACAGAACAGCTGGAGGCCTCCTGTTTGGGAAACACTGTTCTGCAGTTTCTTCGGATGGGCTGTAATTCACTCCATAATTTTTGTTTCCCTTCATCGTATACGTTAATGGATGCTGGAAAAACAGATGTGGATGTATGCCACACAGCAGAACCAGCTTCCATTGACATTCATTATAATAAAAAAAACGACTGTAACGCATCAGATTTTTTTTTTGCGCGGTCGACCATGTTTTCGCATACAGCAAAATTAAACAAAAACAGTAAAAATGAAGTGTGAACAGAGCCTTACTTGTCAGTGTACTTTGTGTTAGCGCTGCGGAGGACGTCTGCGCCAAAGATTATGGGGGGGGGGGGGGAGATTCATCGCACTGTCTTATAGTAAGATTCTGTTTTGTTGTCCATAGCAACCATTCTCTGCTCAGCCCATAGCAACCAACCAGAGCTCAGCTTTCATGCCTTTTACCAGTGGTCTCCAACCTGTGGACCTCCAGATGTTGCAAAACTACAACTCCCAGCATGCCCGGACAGCCAACGGCTGTCCGGGCATGCTGGGAGTTGTAGTTTTGCAACATCTGGAGGTCTGCAGGTTGGAGACTACTGCCTTATACTGTTGTGGTAAACTGAAAGCTGAGCTGTGATTGGTTGCTATGGGCTGAGCAGAGAATGGTTGCTATGGGCAGCAAAGAGAAACTTGGCTTGGGCCTGCACTTCCTCCCTCGGCCTCCAGGTGGAGCTGACTCCCTCAGGCGATTGGTTCAGGAAGACAAGGGGCGGAGCTGTGACTACCTGACATTCGTATTTACAGCCTAGATTAGGTGAGGACATTCCCTCCCCCTATCTCCATAGCCGGGCATTTAAAGTAATGGTGGAGGAGTCATTGGGGGGGACGGACGACAATCACCTGACAACACGTAACCCACTAAGTTTTGTCAGTCTTCTCAGAATAGGGAGCTCCGTTGGTTACCATGGCAACAGCTAAGAACAGATAACTAATACATCTATGATAGAGATTTTCGACTTTTAAAGGGGTACTCCGGTGGAAAACATTTAAAGATATATATATACACACACACATATATACATATATATACACATACATACATATATACATATATATATATATATATACACACACACATATATACATATATATATATATATATATATATATATATATATATATATATATATATATATATATACACATATATATATACACATATATATATACACATATACACATATATCTATATCTCAACTGGTGCCAGAAAGTTAAAAACAGATTTGTAATTTACTTCTATTAAAAAAAAAAAAAAATTCTTTACCCTTCCAGTACTTTTTAGCAGCTGTATGCTACAGAGGAAATTCTTTTCTTTTTTAATTTCTTTTTTGTCTTGTCCACATTGCTCTCTGCTGACACCTCTGTCCGTATCAGGAACTGTCCAGAGCAGGAAAAAAATCCTCATAGCAAACCTATGCTGCTCTGGACAGTTCCTGACACGGACAGAGGTGTCAGCAGAGAGCACTGTGGACAAGACAAAAAAGAAATTAAAAAAGAAAAGAATTTCCTCTGTAGAATACAGCTGCTAAGAAGTACTGAAAGGATTGAGATTTTTGTTAATAGAAGTAATTTACAAATTTGTTTAACTTTTTAGCACCAGTTCATTTAATAAAAAATAAAATAAATAAATTAAAAAAAAGCTTTCCACCGGAGTACCCCTTTAAAGGGGTACTCCACTCCTCAGTGTTAAGAACATTCATTTCCAAACGCCGGAAGCCGGCTTAGGGGGTCGCCAGGCCCCCTCATGACGTCACGCTCCGCCCCTCGTGACGTCACACTCCGCCCCCTCAATGCATTGAGGGGGCGGAGTGTGACGTCACGAGGGGCGGAGCGTGATGTCATGAGGGGGCTTGGCGATCCCCTAAGCTGGCTTCCGGCGTTTGGAAATGGGCGTGATGTCACAAGGGGGGATGGCGACCCCTGAAGCCCGCTTCTGGCATTTGGAACTAAATGTCCCGAATGCTGGGGAGTGGAGTACCCCTTTAAAACATCACCGCCTCCATTCTTTACACTGAAGGCTGCGAAAAACGTGGAAAACAGCAGCGCTAACAGAAAGTCTGGGCATGCTGGGAGTTGTAGTTGTGCAACAGTTGGATGCACCCTGGTTGGGAAACACTGGATTATTGTATAGGGCAGTGATCGGAAATCAGTGGCTCACCAGCTGCAGTAAAAACTACAACTCCCAGCATTCCTTGACCGTCAGGGCATGCTTGTAGTTGTAGTTTTGCATCAGCTGGAGGGCCACGGGGGCCCGGGCTGATATATAAAAAGGGATAAACCAACCAGCACGAGAACTTGGTGAGGTGGATGGAAGGACAATGGCGGCTGGACATTGCGACTGCGCCGGACTGAGACACTTTATATGAAATATTCACAAAAAAAGACCGAGGCGGCGGGTAGAAAATACGAATTTATTGACAGCCAAAGCTGCAGAGTAATATTCCATTCTCCAAAGTTTTCACCAAAAAAATAAAAAACATTTCATATAATAATCTTCTATTAAATAATCGGATATTTGGTTTCCAAGGAATAAAAAGGCCACGAAAGTCGTCAAGGTAAAAAAGGTTGGATATCTAGAATGTCGCCATCGATACCGGAGAGGGGGGAAGGGACAGGATAATCCTTCAATCATGGAGTCCGGACACCTTCAGATCCCAGGGGCCAATACCTGGCATTCATGGAGCCCACAATGCGGCATCGGGCCCCCCGGCACTAGATCAGGAGAGCGGGCTGAAGCCTGAAACATAGCACCATCTAGTGGTACAACAAGGGAACGACGAGAGAGATAAGCAAATAAATCCACAATCCATTCACACTGAGGTTTTCTCCGTTACTCATCCTACAAATTGATGTCAGTTTTGCAATCCATCACCCACTGACCTGAATATTATATATTTTTATAGGATACAATATATATAGTGTGTGTATCCTATAAAAATACCCTGCAGTCCCCAGCAGTAGGCGCTCACCACCAGACCTAGCAAACCAGACAATGAAGCCCGAACGCTCACTGTCAATGCTGCAGGCTTTCATCACACCTTCACAGTTTACATCTGTTTCTCAACCAGGGTGCCTCCAGCTGTTGCTAAACTGGGACTTGTAGTTTTGCAACAGCGGGAGGCACCCTGGTTGAGAAACACTGGTTTACATACACTTATAGAAGATTTTATATATATATAAAAAATATCTATCTCTATCACACACATACATACGTAAAACCATCAAAAAGAAAAAAAAAAGTTAAACTGAAGAAGAAAAAAACAAAACATAAATGTGACGAGTGAACAGAATGACTTAAGGTGCGCTCTTTTTGGCAAGAAAGACCCCAACAAGTAGTGAAATCCGCACCAAAGACTATCAGACAATAAATAAATAAAGATGCGGCCATTGTACGGGTCGCACCCTGGGCGGATCACTGAACACATAACGTTGGAGAATCCAGTGTGATGAGCTGCGTTGCCGTCTGGCGAGATGATCTGCAGAACGGACATTTTTCCTGAGTGTGTTCAGAATATATAAAGTCTCTATCCCCAGGCCAACCAATGCAGCACGGATATACAGCGAGGACAGGATCTCGTGTAAACCGAGAGCTGTGCAAAGTAGGGATTTCCATTGCCCGACAAGATGAGAAGCAATACAGCAGGGATCTAGATTGTTCTAGATCACAGGCCTGGAAGAGTCAGTGCTGGTGAAATAACTTTTCCTGCACAGTTTCCAGAATCACAATGTCCTGATCTATCCTGTAAGGTGCTGCAAGTCCTGATCTATCCTGTAAGGTGCTGCGCTGTAATCCAAGCACACAGACTGGTAACAGCTTCCCGTCTGGACACTTTTCTCCTGTATCCAGTAGAAGATTATTAGTGCATTGTGAGGTGTCCACCATAGTTACAGAAGATCTGAATATGGAGCAGCCTCGGTCATAGTCAATGGAGTGGGACATCCGGCTGGAGTTTTAGGATCCTGCATGGAGCTCACCTGATTATTGCTGCACCAGGGTTGGGGGCTCGCAGCGATCCGCCCTGTAACAGGTTCACAGTAAGTCCCCCTCAGATTCCTGCTACCTGGAGTGCTTGGAGAAGCTGGGGTACAGAGTCTGGTTCACGGGGGGCCACGTGTGCTGACCCTTTAGCTCCTGCTCTAACTTCTTGTAAACTTTTTTGGATTCCTTCTTTTTTCGCAGTTTTCTCAAGCAGCCCAAGTATCCATGGTCCAGGGCAGTCTGATAGGAAGAGGAAACATTGGGTCAGAATGGTCTCCATACATGCAAATGACTCTACCTCAGTCTTTCCCAAGCAGGGTGCCTCCAGCTGTTGCAAAACTACAACTCCCAGCATGCTCGGACAGCTACAAAGCTACAACTCCCAGCATGGCCTTTGATTTCCATAGTGTACATCACTCTACTGCAGTGTTTCCCAACCAGTGTGCCTCCAGCTGTTACAAAACTACAACTCCCAGCATGCCCGGACAGCTACAAAACTACAACTCCCAGCATGCCCGGACAGCCTTTGGTTGTGAAACACTGAAGTAGAGGTATATACACGTATGGAGACCAGGGTGCCTCCAGATCTTGCTAAACTACAACTCCCAGCACTTCGGTCTCCATATATAACTCTACTCCAGTGTTTCCAGCTGTTACAAAACTACAACTCCCAGCATGCCCAAAAAGCCATTGGCCTTTGGTCTTCATACCTGTACAAGACTCTACTCCAGTGCTTCCCAAGCTGTCTGGGCATTCTGGAAGTTGTAGTTTTGCAACAGCTGGAGGCACCCTGCATGGGAAACATTCTAAGGCCATGGATCCCCACCAGAGCCAGGATGGGTCACATGATGCCTCTAGACTCCTTAGAACATTGTCCCCAGTATTGGGCATGATGGAAGTTGTAGTATTGCAGGTTTTCCAGTGTTCCCCAACCTGTGTTCCCCACATGATGCTCCTGGACTCCTTAGAACAGCCTTCGCTGTCCAGGCATGCTGGGAGCTTTGCAACAGCTGGAGGCACCCTGGTTGAAAAACACCTAAGTAGAGTCATGTACAGGTACGGGCCAAAGACTGTCCGGGCATGCTGGGAGTTGTAGTTGTGTAACAGCTGGAGGCACACTGGTTAGGAAACCGGAGTAGTGTTTCTCAAGCTGTTGCAAAACTACAACTCCCAGCATGCCTTAATAGTGTCGCTCACTGTATAGGTTACTGATCTTCAACCTATGCGGCTCTCCAGCTGTTGCACAACTACAACCCCCATCATGAGCAGCGTTAGAAGATGTATTTTTGCAACAGCTGGAGAGCCTCAGGTTTGGGATCACTGCCCTAGTGCATCTCTTTCTAGACGCAATTTCTTTACTACGCCCAATAGGAAATCGGATGTGGTGACCGTCTCTGCACAACCCCTTCCCCATCCATAATACTGTCTGCTGCAGTGATCACATGACCCAGTTACAGTAATTAAATGCATTGATGCAACGGCTGTCCGGGCATGCTGGGAGTAGTAGTTTTACCACAGCTGGAGGCACCCTGGTTGGGAAACCCCTCAGTAGACCCCAGTGTCTATAGACTGGATACAAGCATTAATAGCGCCCCCCCAGTATCACTCACCTCCACAATGAACGCAGCGATGAAGTTCACGGCCACCATTCCCAGTAACACGAACTTGAAGTTGTAGTCGCTGATGTCCTTGAGGTTGAGGAGCGACAGAATGAACTTCAGGGGGTAAATTGTGATCCAGAGCATCATGGCGAGAAGCAGGATGAGGCTGACGAGGAACAGAACTGAGGGGGGAAACATCACAGGTCAGAGGGGTACGGCGAGGCCCAGAGGATTGTGGGAACACCGTGCCGCCCATCAGAAAGGTCATAGGTCACGTATCATATCTACGTTTTAGGCCGACAGACGGTGACCATCTTGTCCCTGCACCTCATGGGGGCAGCAGGGGCAAATCTATAGGGGTGCAGGGGTAGTGGTTGCATCAGGGGCCCCAGTACCTAAGGGAGTCCAAAGGCACCTCTGCCCTTTAAAGGGGTACTCCGCCCTAGACAACTTATTCCTTATCCAAAAGATAGGGGATAAGATGTCTGATTGCGGGGGTCCCACCGCTGGGGACCCCCACAATCTCTTTGCTGCACCCGGCGTTCGTTTAGGGCGTCGGGTGCAGCGCTGGAGGCTCGTGATGTCACGGCCCCACCCAAGACGTCACGGCCACGCCCCCTCAATGCAAGTCTATGGGAGGGGGCGTGACAGATGTCACGCCCCCTCCCATAGACTTGCATTGAGGGGGCGTGGCCGTGACATCACGAGCAGGATGTGACCGTGATGTCACGAGCCTGCCCCACCCATCGCCAGTTATCCGGACTAAGTTCGCTCCGTGCACCGGATGTCTGGGGTGCCGCAGCCAAGATCACAGGGGTCCCTGCGGCCGAACCCCACCGATCAGACATCCTATCCCCTATCCTTTGGATAGGGATAAGATGTCTAGAGTGCCCCTTTAAGAAAACACCAGTATGGCGCACAGTAGACACAGGACCCTATTACGGATTTTGCATTGGGGCCCGGAAGCTACATATAGTGTGGAGTGAAGTCACTCACTGTTGGTATACAGCGGCTTCCGGAAAGGATATCCCTTAGAGACCACAACGCAGAGAATCAGGTACTGGAATCCGGATAAGCAGAAGATGGCCGTGTTCGAGTAATTCGGCAGGTTCTGCGGCAACGAGCTGGTGGAGTTAACGGGAACAAACCTGAAGAAGGTAAAAAAAACAATATAAACAATAAGGTGAATAGAATCCACATTCTGATAAACCACCACTAGATGGCAGAAGAGGAGCCTGCTGGGTAACACGGGGTTAATGCTACACACTGACCATGGCTGCGACTCCGTGAGGAAATAACACAGCAGCTGCACCAGAAGAATCATGCCGGTCTGGACAATGAGGCTGCCGAGGACCGGGATACTGATCAGGGTGCCCAGTGGGCGTGTCAGCCCCAGCTCGCCCGCCGGCCCGGTCCGGCCCATTAACACCGCCACAGTGGTGGTGATCAACAGGTCAATCATGAGGAACTGGAAGTCGCCCAGGTTGGTGTCCACCTGTAGGAGAGAGCAGAAGGTATGACCCCGACACAGAACCCGCCCCAACCCTGTCACCCCCTACTGGTGGGAACAGACACTGCACTGAAGGTATATCACCCCCTACTGGTGGGAACAGACAATACACTGAAGGTATATCACCCCCTACTGGTGGGAACAGACATTACACTGAAGGTATATCACCCCCTACTGGTGGGAACAGACATTACACTGAAGGTATATCACCCCCTACTGGTGGGAACAGACATTACACTGAAGGTATATCACCCCCTACTGGTGGGAACAGACACTGCACTGAAGGTATATCACCCCCTACTGGTGGGAACAGACACTGCACTGAAGGTATATCACCCCCTACTGGTGGGAACAGACAATGCACTGAAGGTATATCACCCCCTACTGGTGGGAACAGACACTGCACTGAAGGTATATCACCCCCTACTGGTGGGAACAGACATTACACTGAAGGTATATCACCCCCTACTGGTGGGAACAGACATTACACTGAAGGTATATCACCCCCTACTGGTGGGAACAGACACTGCACTGAAGGTATATCACCCCCTACTGGTGGGAACAGACATTGCACTGAAGGTATATCACCCCCTACTGGTGGGAACAGACATTGCACTGAAGCTATATCACCCCCTACTGGCGGAAACAGACATTACACTGAAGGTATATCACCCCCTACTGGTGGGAACATACATTACACTGAAGGTATATCACCCCCTACTGGTGGGAACATACATTACACTGAAGGTTTATCACCCCCTACTGGTGGGAACAGACAATGCACTGAAGGTTTATCAGCCCCTACTGGTGGGAACAGACAATGCACTGAAGGTTTATCACCCCCTACTGGTGGGAACAGACACTGCACTGAAGGTATATCACCCCCTACTGGTGGGAACAGACACTGCACTGAAGGTATATCACCCCCTACTGGTGGGAACAGACACTGCACTGAAGGTATATCACCCCCTACTGGTGGGAACAGACAAAGCACTGAAGGTATATCACCCCCTACTGGTGGGAACAGACACTGCACTGAAGGTATATCACCCCCTACTGGTGGGAACAGACAATGCACTGAAGGTATATCACCCCCTACTGGTGGGAACAGACAATGCATTGAAGGTATATCACCCCCTACTGGTGGGAACAGACACTGCACTGAAGGTATATCACCCCCTACTGGTGGGAACATACATTACACTGAAGGTATATCACCCCCTACTGGTGGGAACAGACAATGCATTGAAGGTATATCACCCCCTACTGGTGGGAACAGACACTGCACTGAAGGTATATCACCCCCTACTGGTGGGAACAGACAATGCACTGAAGGTATATCACCCCCTACTGGTGGGAACAGACATTACACTGAAGGTATATCACCCCCTACTGGTGGGAACAGACATTGCACTGAAGGTATATCACCCCCTACTGGTGGGAACAGACATTACACTGAAGGTATATCACCCCCTACTGGTGGGAACAGAATGCACTGAAGGTATATCACCCCCTACTGGTGGGAACAGACAATACACTGAAGGTATATCACCCCCTACTGGTGGGAACAGACATTGCACTGAAGGTATATCACCCCCTACTGGTGGGAACAGACATTGCACTGAAGGTATATCACCCCCTACTGGTGGGAACAGAATGCACTGAAGGTATATCATCCCCTACTGGTGGGAACAGACAATACACTGAAGGTATATCACCCCCTACTGGTGGGAACAGACATTGCACTGAAGGTATATCACCCCCTACTGGTGGGAACAGACATTGCACTGAAGGTATATCACCCCCTACTGGTGGGAACAGAATGCACTGAAGGTATATCACCCCCTACTGGTGGGAACAGACACTGCACTGAAGGTATATCACCCCCTACTGGTGGGAACAGACACTGCACTGAAGGTATATCAGCCCCTACTGGTGGGAACATACATTACACTGAAGGTATATCACCCCCTACTGGTGGGAACAGACATTACACTGAAGGTATATCACCCCCTACTGGTGGGAACAGACATTACACTGAAGGTATATCACCCCCTACTGGTGGGAACAGACATTGCACTAAAGGTATATCAGCCCCTTGGATCACTCACAGTATACAGGATGAGCACAGTGATGAACTGGGTCAGACTGTACATGGCCATGTACTTAAACATCTGAAAGGAGGTCTCCAGCGAGCAGCGGCCCTCCCTGCAAGACACCAGAAAACTACATGTAAGAAACATATCAATCCATATCATCTCTCATATCTATCTATCATATATATCTCTCATATCTATCTCATATCTATCTCATATCTATCTCGTATCTATCTCATATCTATCTCATATCTATCTCATATCTATCTCATATCTATCTATCATCTATCTATCATCTATCTATCATCTATCTATCATCTATCTATCATCTATCTATCATCTATCTCTCATATCTATCTCTCATCTATCTAACTATCTCATAGCTATCCATCTCATATCTATCTACAGTCATGGCCGTAAATGTTCTCCCCCCTGAAATGTTTCTATATAATGAAGTTTTCCTCACAAGAAAGGATTGCAGTAACACATATTTTGCTATACACATGTTTATTCCCTTTGTGTGTGTGTGTATATATATATATATATATAGATCTCCTCTCCTCTGTATATATATATATTGCAGTAACACATATTTTGCTATACACATGTTTATTCCCTTTGTGTGTGTGTATATATATATATAGATCTCCTCTCCTCTGTATATATATATATATATATATAGATCTCCTCTCCTCTGTATATATATATATATATATATATATATATATATATATATATATATATATATATATATAGATCTCCTCTCCTCTGTATATATATATTGCAGTAACACATATTTTGCTATACACATGTTTATTCCCTTTGTGTGTGTGTGTATATATATATATATATATATATATAGATCTCCTCTCCTCTGTATATATATATATTGCAGTAACACATATTTTGCTATACACATGTTTATTCCCTTTGTGTGTGTGTATATATATATATAGATCTCCTCTCCTCTGTATATATATATATATATATATATATATATATATATAGATCTCCTCTCCTCTGTATATATATATATATATATATATATAGATCTCCTCTCCTCTGTATATATATATAGATCTCCTCTCCTCTGTATATATATATAGATCTCCTCTCCTCTGTATATATATAGATCTCCTCTCCTCTGTATATATATATTGCAGTAACACATATTTTGCTATACACATGTTTATTCCCTTTGTGTGTGTGTGTGTGTGTGTATATATATATAGATCTCCTCTCCTCTGTGTATATATATATATATATTGCAGTAATACATGATTTTCTATACACATGTTTATTCCCTTTGTGTGTATTGGAACTAAACCAAAAAAGGAGGAAAAAAAGCAAATTGGACATAATGTCACCAAACTCCAAAAATGGGCCGGACAAAATTATTGGCACCTTAACTTAATATTTGGTCGCACACCCTTTGGAAAAAATAAGTGAAATCAGTGTCTTCCTATAACCATCAATAAGCTTCTTACACCTCTCAGCCGGAATGTTGGAGCACTCTTCCTATAACCATCAATAAGCTTCTTACACCTCTCAGCCGGAATGTTGGAGCACTCTTCCTATAACCATCAATAAGCTTCTTACACCTCTCAGCCGGAATGTTGGAGCACTCTTCCTATAACCATCAATAAGCTTCTTACACCTCTCAGCCGGAATGTTGGAGCACTCTTCCTATAACCATCAATAAGCTTCTTACACCTCTCAGCCGGATTGTTGGACCACTCTTCCTTTACAAACTGCTCCCGGTCTCTTATTGGAAGGCGCCTTTTCCCAACAGTAATTATAAGATCTCTCCACAGGTGATCAATGGGATTTAGATCTGGACTCATTGCTGACACTTCAGAACTCTCCAGCGATTTGTTGTCGTCCATTTCTGGGGCTTTTTGACGTATATTCGGGGTCATTGTCCTGCTGGAAGACCCAAGATCTCGGACACAAACCCAGCTTTCTGACACTGGGCTGTACAGTGCGGCCCAAAATCCATTGGTAATCCTCAGATTTCATGATGTCTTGTACACATTCAAGGCCCCCAGTACCAGAGGCAGCAAAACAACCCAAAACATCACTGACCTCCACCATATGTCACTGTAGGTTCTGTGTTCTTTTCTTTGTAGGCCTCATTCCATTTTACCAAAAAGCTCTATCTTTGTCTCATCTGTCCACAAGACGTTTTCTCAGAAGGATTTTGGTAAAATGTAGTCTTGCTTTTTTCTGTCTTTGTCAGCAGTGGGGTCCTCCTGGGTCTCCTCCATAGCGGGGTCCTCCTGGGTCTCCTCCATAGTGGGGTCCTCCCGGGTCTCCTCCATAGTGGGGTCCTCCTGGGTCTCCTCCATAGTGTTTCATTTCATATAAATGTGGACAGATGGTTCGCGCTGACACTGATGCTCCCTGAGCCTGTAGGACAGCTTGAATATCTTTGGAACTTGTTTGGGGCTGCTTATCCACCATCCGGACTATCCTGCGTTGACTCCTTTATCAATTTTTCTCTTCCGTACACGGAGATTATCTACAGTGCCATGGGTTGTAAACTTCTTGATAATGTTGCGCACTGTGGACAAAGACAAATCTAGATCTCTGGAGATGGACTTGTAACCTTGAGATTGTTGATATTTTTCCACAATTTTGAAAGGGTGCCAATAATTTTGTCTGAGGATTACCAATGGATTTTGTGTCGCCCAGTGTCAGAAAGCTGGGTTTGTGTCCGAGATCTTGGGTCTTCCAGCAGGACAATGACCACAAACATACGTCAAAAAGCCCCAGAAATGGATGACAACAAAGCGCTGGAGAGTTCTGAAGTGTCAGCAATGAGTCCAGATCTAAATCCCATTGATCACCTGTGGAGAGATCTTATAATTACTGTTGGGAAAAGGCGCCGTCCAATAAGAGACCGGGAGCAGTTTGTAAAGGAAGAGTGGTCCAACATTCCGGCGGAGAGGTGTAAGAAGCTTATTGATGGTTATAGGAAGAGTGGTCCAACATTCCGGCTGAGAGGTGTAAGAAGATTATTGATGGTTATAGGAAGAGTGGTCCAACAATCCGGCTGAGTGGTGTAAGAAGCTTATTGATGGTTATAGGAAGAGTGGTCCAACATTCCGGCTGAGAGGTGTAAGAAGCTTATTGATGGTTATAGGAAGACACTGATTTCACTTATTTTTTCCAAAGGTTGTGTAACCAAATATTAAAGTTAAGTTAAGGGGCCAATAATTGTGTCCAGACCATTTTTGGAGTTTGGTGACATTATGTCTAATTTGCTTTTTTTTCCCTCCTTTTTTGGTTTAGTTCCAATACACACAAAGGGAATAAACATGTGTATAGCAAAACCTGTGTTACTGCAATATATATATATATATATATATATACAGAGGAGAGGAGATCTATATATATATACAGAGGAGAGGAGATATATATATATATATATATATATATATATATATATATACACAGAGGAGAGGAGATCTATATATATATACAGAGGAGAGAGATATATATATATATATATATATATATATATATATATATATATACAGAGGAGAGGAGATCTATATATATATATATATATATATATATATATATATATATATACACAAAGGGAATAAACCTGTGTTACTGCAATCCTTTCCTGTGAGGAATACTTCATTTTATAGAAACATTTCAGGGGGGACAACATTTACGGCCATGAATATATATATATGTATATATACACACACGTATAGACCTTTGCACATTTGCTTTTGTGTCTTATCAGTAAGTGACCGGATTGGCACTGACCGGATGAGGATCGGGACGCACTCAATGTTGCTCAGTTTGGAAGTAAATGGAGAAGCGACCGAAGCCTCGGCGTCTGACAGAGAGATCCCCACGTCCGCAGCTCTCAGGGCTCCGCAGTCATTGGCTCCGTCACCGCACATCCCCACACAGTAACTGCAGGGGAGACGCAACAGGATCATATAGGAGGAAACCGAGCGCAAGTCACCCCCCAAATAACAGCGGAGGATCCATCATAATCTCCTGCTATAAGGAGGGGAGACGGGTCCTATACTGAATATGGAGAATGTCACATGTCATGTGATCACGTCCTGTATAATGAGAATGTCACATGTCATGGGATCACGTCCTATATAATGAGAATGTCACATGTCATGGGATCACGTCCTGTATAATGAGAATGTCACATGTCATGGGATCACGTCCTATATAATGAGAATGTCACATGTCATGGGATCACGTCCTATATAATGAGAATGTCACATGTCATGGGATCACGTCCTATATAATGAGAATGTCACATGTCATAGGATCACGTCCTGTATAATGAGAATGTCACATGTCATGGGATCACGTCCTATATAATGAGAATGTCACATGTCATGGGATCACGTCCTGTATAATGAGAATGTCACATGTCATGGGATCACGTCCTGCATAGATGAGAATGTCACATGTCATGGGATCACGTCCTGCATAGATGGAGAATGTCACATGTCATGGGATCACGTCCTATATAATGAGAATGTCACATGTCACGGGATCACGTCCTATATAATGAGAATGTCACATGTCATGGGATCACGTCCTATATAATGAGAATGTCACATGTCATAGGATCACGTCCTGTATAATGAGAATGTCACATGTCATGGGATCACGTCCTATATAATGAGAATGTCACATGTCATGGGATCACGTCCTATATAATGAGAATGTCACATGTCATGGGATCACGTCCTATATAATGAGAATGTCACATGTCATGGGATCACGTCCTATATAATGAGAATGTCACATGTCATAGGATCACGTCCTGTATAATGAGAATGTCACATGTCATGGGATCACGTCCTATATAATGAGAATGTCACATGTCATGGGATCACGTCCTATATAATGAGAATGTCACATGTCATGGGATCACGTCCTATATAATGAGAATGTCACATGTCATAGGATCACGTCCTGTATAATGAGAATGTCACATGTCATGGGATCACGTCCTATATAATGAGAATGTCACATGTCATGGGATCACGTCCTGTATAATGAGAATGTCACATGTCATGAGATCACGTCCTATATAATGAGAAGGTCACGTCATGGGATCACGTCCTATATAATGAGAATGTCACATGTCATGGGATCACGTCCTATATAGATGGAGAATGTCACATGTCATGGGATCACGTCCTATATAATGAGAATGTCACATGTCATGTGATCACGTCCTGTATAATGAGAATGTCACATGTCATGGGATCACGTCCTATATAATGAGAATGTCACATGTCATGGGATCACTTCCTGTATAATGAGAATGTCACATGTCATGGGATCACGTCCTATATAATGAAAATGTCACATGTCATGGGATCACGTCATATATAATGAGAATGTCACATGTCATGGGATCACGTCCTATATAATGAGAATGTCACATGTCATGGGATCACGTCCTATATAATGAAAATGTCACATGTCATGGGATCACGTCATATATAATGAGAATGTCACATGTCATGGGATCACGTCATATATAATGAAAATGTCACATGTCATGGGATCACTTCATATATAATGAGAATGTCACATGTCATGGGATCACGTCCTATATAATGAGAATGTCACATGTCATAGGATCACGTCCTGTATAATGAGAATGTCACATGTCATGGGATCACGTCCTATATAATGAGAATGTCACATGTCATGGGATCACGTCCTGTATAATGAGAATGTCACATGTCATGGGATCACGTCCTATATAGATGGAGAATGTCACATGTCATGAGATCACGTCCTAGATAATGAGAAGGTCACGTCATGGGATCACGTCCTATATAATGAGAATGTCACATGTCATGGGATCACGTCCTATATAGATGGAGAATGTCACATGTCATGGGATCACGTCCTATATAATGAGAATGTCACATGTCATGGGATCACTTCCTGTATAATGAGAATGTCACATGTCATGGGATCACGTCCTATATAATGAAAATGTCACATGTCATGGGATCACGTCATATATAATGAGAATGTCACATGTCATGTGATCACGTCCTGTATAATGAGAATGTCACATGTCATGGGATCACGTCCTATATAATGAGAATGTCACATGTCATGGGATCACTTCCTGTATAATGAGAATGTCACATGTCATGGGATCACGTCCTGTATAATGAGAATGTCCCATGTCATGGGATCATGTCCTATATAATGAAAATGTCACATGTCATGGGATCACGTCATATATAATGAGAATGTCACATGTCATGGGATCACGTCATATATAATGAAAATGTCACATGTCATGGGATCACGTCATATATAATGAGAATGTCACATGTCATGGGATCACGTCCTGTATAATGAGAATGTCCCATGTCATGGGATCACGTCCTATATAATGAGAATGTCACATGTCATGGAATCACGTCCCATATAATGAGAATGTCACATGTCATGGGATCACGTCCTATATAGATGGAGAATGTCACATGTCATGGGATCACGTCCTATATAATGAGAATGTCACATGTCATAGGATCACGTCCTGTATAATGAGAATGTCACATGTCATGGGATCACGTCCTATGTAATGAGAATGTCACATGTCATGGGATCACGTCCTGTATAGATGGAGAATGTCACATGTCATGGGATCACGTCCTATATAATGAGAATGTCACATGTCATGGGATCACGTCCTATATAATGAGAATGTCACATGTCATGGGATCACGTCCTGTATAATGAGAATGTCACATGTCATGGGATCACGTCCTATATAATGAGAATGTCACATGTCATGGGATCACGTCCTATATAATGAGAATGTCACATGTCATGGGATCACGTCCTATATAATGAGAATGTCACATGTCATGGGATCACGTCCTGTATAATGAGAATGTCACATGTCATGGGATCACGTCCTATATAATGAGAATGTCACATGTCATGGGATCACGTCCTGTATAATGAGAATGTCACATGTCATGGGATCACGTCCTGCATAGATGAGAATGTCACATGTCATGGGATCACGTCCTATATAGATGGAGAATGTCACATGTCATGGGATCACGTCCTATATAATGAGAATGTCACATGTCATAGGATCACGTCCTGTATAATGAGAATGTCACATGTCATGGGATCACGTCCTATGTAATGAGAATGTCACATGTCATGGGATCACGTCCTATATAATGAGAATGTCACATGTCATGGGATCACGTCCTATATAATGAGAATGTCACATGTCATGGGATCACGTCCTATATAATGAGAATGTCACATGTCATAGGATCACGTCCTGTATAATGAGAATGTCACATGTCATGGGATCACGTCCTATATAATGAGAATGTCACATGTCATGGGATCACGTCCTATATAATGAGAATGTCACATGTCATGGGATCACGTCCTATATAATGAGAATGTCACATGTCATAGGATCACGTCCTGTATAATGAGAATGTCACATGTCATGGGATCACGTCCTATATAATGAGAATGTCACATGTCATGGGATCACGTCCTGTATAATGAGAATGTCACATGTCATGAGATCACGTCCTATATAATGAGAAGGTCACGTCATGGGATCACGTCCTATATAATGAGAATGTCACATGTCATGGGATCACGTCCTATATAGATGGAGAATGTCACATGTCATGGGATCACGTCCTATATAATGAGAATGTCACATGTCATGTGATCACGTCCTGTATAATGAGAATGTCACATGTCATGGGATCACGTCCTATATAATGAGAATGTCACATGTCATGGGATCACTTCCTGTATAATGAGAATGTCACATGTCATGGGATCACGTCCTATATAATGAAAATGTCACATGTCATGGGATCACGTCATATATAATGAGAATGTCACATGTCATGGGATCACGTCCTATATAATGAGAATGTCACATGTCATGGGATCACGTCCTATATAATGAAAATGTCACATGTCATGGGATCACGTCATATATAATGAGAATGTCACATGTCATGGGATCACGTCATATATAATGAAAATGTCACATGTCATGGGATCACTTCATATATAATGAGAATGTCACATGTCATGGGATCACGTCCTATATAATGAGAATGTCACATGTCATAGGATCACGTCCTGTATAATGAGAATGTCACATGTCATGGGATCACGTCCTATATAATGAGAATGTCACATGTCATGGGATCACGTCCTGTATAATGAGAATGTCACATGTCATGGGATCACGTCCTATATAGATGGAGAATGTCACATGTCATGAGATCACGTCCTAGATAATGAGAAGGTCACGTCATGGGATCACGTCCTATATAATGAGAATGTCACATGTCATGGGATCACGTCCTATATAGATGGAGAATGTCACATGTCATGGGATCACGTCCTATATAATGAGAATGTCACATGTCATGGGATCACTTCCTGTATAATGAGAATGTCACATGTCATGGGATCACGTCCTATATAATGAAAATGTCACATGTCATGGGATCACGTCATATATAATGAGAATGTCACATGTCATGTGATCACGTCCTGTATAATGAGAATGTCACATGTCATGGGATCACGTCCTATATAATGAGAATGTCACATGTCATGGGATCACTTCCTGTATAATGAGAATGTCACATGTCATGGGATCACGTCCTGTATAATGAGAATGTCCCATGTCATGGGATCATGTCCTATATAATGAAAATGTCACATGTCATGGGATCACGTCATATATAATGAGAATGTCACATGTCATGGGATCACGTCATATATAATGAAAATGTCACATGTCATGGGATCACGTCATATATAATGAGAATGTCACATGTCATGGGATCACGTCCTGTATAATGAGAATGTCCCATGTCATGGGATCACGTCCTATATAATGAGAATGTCACATGTCATGGAATCACGTCCCATATAATGAGAATGTCACATGTCATGGGATCACGTCCTATATAGATGGAGAATGTCACATGTCATGGGATCACGTCCTATATAATGAGAATGTCACATGTCATAGGATCACGTCCTGTATAATGAGAATGTCACATGTCATGGGATCACGTCCTATGTAATGAGAATGTCACATGTCATGGGATCACGTCCTGTATAGATGGAGAATGTCACATGTCATGGGATCACGTCCTATATAATGAGAATGTCACATGTCATGGGATCACGTCCTATATAATGAGAATGTCACATGTCATGGGATCACATCCTATATAATGAGAATGTCACATGTCATGGGATCACGTCCTGTATAGATGGAGAATGTCACATGTCATGGGATCACGTCCTATGTAGATAATCTCTACACTACCTGCCCCCATAGAGAAGCCCGATGACATCCCAGCCTGACATTATGGGTCAGAACATACGACCACTTACTTCAGATCCTGGAAGTCACGCACCAGCTCCGTCTTCTGGTCCGGCGACATTCGGGCAAAAACTGCAGCGTGAATAAGAATCTAAAGATGGAGACGAAACGTCGGCTTAGAACAGTCCGGCCGTATAACAGGATAGAACAGACGCTGTGCAGTACACGGCAGCGGGCGGTATTATGGATGGGGAAGGGGTCGTTCACCACATCAGATCTCACACTGGGCATAGAAAGATTCACTAGGGCAGTGATCCCAAACCGGAGGCTCTCCAGCTGTTGCAAAAATAAGGCTGCTCATGATGGGGGTTGTAGTTGTGCAACAGCTGGAGAGCCGCACAGGTTGAAGACCAGTAACCTATACAATGAGTGACACTATTAAGGCATGCTGGGAGTTGTAGTTTTGTAACAGCTGGAGAAACACTAATCCAGTGTTTCCCAACCAGGGTGCCTCCAGCTGTTACAAAACTACAACTCTCAGCATGCCTGGAGAGCAAAGGCTGTTCTAGAAAGTCCAGGAGCATCATTTGATCCATCCTGACTCTGGTGGGGATCCATAGCCTTAGAATGTTATCCAAGCAGGGTGCCTCCAGCTGTTGCAAAACTACAACTCCCAGCATCCCTGGACAGCCTTCGGGATGCATGGAGTTGTAGTTTTTGCAAGAGCTGGAGGCACCCTGCTTGGGAAGCACTGGAGTAGGGTCTTGTACATTTATGGAGACCAAAGGCCAACAGCTGTTTGAGCATGCTGGAAGTTGTAGTTATGCAACAGCTGGAGGCACCTTGGTTGGGAAACATTCTAAAGCCATGGATCCCCACCAGAGCCAGGATGGGTCACATGATGCCTCTAGCATTCTTAGAACATTGTCCCCAGTATTGGGCATGATGGAAGTTGTAGTATTGCAGGTTTTCCAGTGTTCCCCAACCTGTGGCTCTCCAGCTGTTTCAAGACTACAACTCCCAGCATGCCCTAACAGCCAAGTATGGCAACAATGCACTACTAAGGTTGAGGACAGGTAGCAGAATGCACAGTCTCACCTTGGGCTTCAGATCTGCGAAATAGTAGGACAGGACAGCAAAGGATTTTCCATTCACCGCAAAACAGTATGGCTGCCTGTCCAGGAACACGCCGCTACGTTGGTATTGACCCTGCAATAAGAAAAGGGAAATTATAAGTTTATTAGGACGACAATTCCGGTTCCTCGGGGGCCGTCCCTACAATCACCTCCATGGTCTCTTCTCCTACAGCCGTCTCTGCCAGGATGAATTTGAGGGTGGCCGGCCGATCGTACGCGGGGGGAGACGCGTTCACGAAGAAAACCTTCTCCGCCGGCTCCACCAGGTGGCAGCTCTTGGCGACATTCACGGCCGTCAACATGTTGTCCCCTGCAGGGCGAAGAAACAGACGTTACAGAACGTCAGCCATGTTGGCGGGTCATGTGAGCGTATAACCCATGGGCCACTCACCCGTCACCATGACCGTCCGTATATTGGCTTTCCTCAGCGAGTAGATAACGGGCGAAGTCTCCGGTTTAAGGACGTTCTTCATCACCAGGAAACCCGAGAAAGCCAGATTGCATTCTGCCGATTCTCTGCGGGATACGGAAGGAGGAAGAAAACCTTAATCATGGATCCCGGGATCAAACTGTACAATATTGGGGGGGAAATTGGTTGATCTGAGTTTGGGGATTTTGGCTGCGTGACGCATTTCATTGTTGCGTCGTCCTGCGGTATCTAAGCTGCAACCGATATATTGCCGTAACCACAACCAGAAGTCCATCCTGGATAAATATACAGTGACTTTATTTACTGCGATAGAGCAAAATGCAACGCAGCGTACTCTGTCCCCAAAATAGGTTGTGCAACCAATGTCACCTGTAGCCTAAGGGCCCATTCACACCACCGTCCGCTGCGGGTGCCGCTATAATCCTTTTGGAGCTAGGACTAAGCAGACACGCGCTGTCACCATTGACCGCAGAGCAGATTGCACACAATTCTGCCAAAAGATTTAAAGAGGTACTCCGCCCCTAGACATCTAATCCCGTATCCAAAGGCCCGCCCCATCAATGCAAGTCTATGGGAGGGGGCGCGGCGGCCGTCACACCCACTCCAATAGACTTGTATCAAGGGGGCGGGGCGTGACGTCACGATACTCCGGTCCCTGTATCGCCCGCCATCAGGCACGGAGCGAAGTTTATGCAGCGGATGACACATGATGCTGCTGGAGAGATGGTGGGGGTCCCCAGCATTGGGACCCCCGCGATCAGACATCTTAGGGGATAAGATGTCTAGGGGTGGAGTACCCCCTTAACAATGGGCCCTTAAAGGAGTACTGCAGTGTAGGACAATGTATCCCCTAACAAAAGGGGACAAGTGTGATTGTGGGGGGTCCGACCACTGGGATCTCCGCTATCTCCTGCATGGTGCTCCGGCTGTGGGGTGGGCCGGCATGCGCCCTACGTTCATCTCTAAGAGCTGGGAATACACGAGTACAGTGCTCCCGTGTCTCCGGCTCTCCCATAGAGATGAATGGAGGGCATGTGCCAACACCCGCTTCGTGTTCAAGTAGAGCCAGAGCGCCAGGCAGGAGATAGCGGGGGATCCCAGCGGTCAGAGCCCCCCGGATCAGACACTTATACCGGGATTATATACACTTTCCTACACTGCAGCACTCTGCATTCCTTTAAAGGAGTTATCCAGGGTTAGAAAAACATGACTGCTTTCTTCCAAAGCGCAGCACCACCTCTGTCTACAGGTTGTGTGTGGTATTGCAGATCAGCACTATTGAAGTGAAGTGGGGCCGAGCTGTAATACCACCTGCAACCTGTGGACAGGTGTGGCGCTGTTTTTTTGGGGAGAAAGCAGTCATGTTTTTCTAACCCTGGACAGACCCTATAGATTTGTGAATCATCTAAGAGAATTACCGTCCCATTGATATACAATGTATTATGGACCCGGGATAAAGCTGTAAAAGAGACGTCTAACCTGGAGATCAGCGACTCGGAGACAAACCTTGTGATGGACTGAGCCTCTTTAAATGTCCGCACTGACGGGAGAGGTTTACTGGCGAACCCCAGCACACGATATCCGTCCTGCGTGTACTGCCGCAGCATCGCCATGAAGTCGGGGGGCACTGGAGTGATACAAACAACAACAATAACATTAATACAGAGAGGATGAGACAAAGCACCACAAGTCCCAGCAGAGGCGTCTACACCTAATAGTACAACACGGGCGAGGACGGCCTCATTCTTCCCAGATCTACCTGATCCCGGCATCCCCAGGCCTCACCTGTATCAGGTCTGCACAGACTGGCCACCATCTCTGGCGCCCCCTTCATGTAGAGCTCACACTTGGCATCTCCGGGGAGTTTGGCTATGACGCTCATCCTCTGCAGACCGGAGGAAAATGGAAACCTCTGCAGGACCCCCACGGGCACCTGATGTTTCTGGGGAGCAAGAAAGGCCTTATAAGTGAGCAGTGGGTAGAGATAATTGTAATGCACAATATGGCCTCAAGGGGGAGCTCAATACATACAATATAAAAAAAGCCAAACAGATGCAGCAAACTTTAAAGGGGTACTCTGCCCCTAGACATCTTATCCCCAATCCAAAGGATCTACCCCAAAGGATAGGGGATAAGATGTCTGATCGGTGGGGTTCCGCCGCTGGGGACCCCCACGATCTCGGCTGCGGCACCCCAGACATCCAGTGCATGGAGCGAACTACGCGCCATCCCGGATGACTGGCGATGGGTGGCGCAGGCTCGTGACGCCACGGTCAGATCCCGCTCGTGACGACACGGCCACACCCCCTCAATGCAAGTCTATGGGAGGGGGCGTGACGTCCGTCACGCCCCCTCCCATAGACTTGCATTGAGGGGGCGTGACCATGACGTCACGAGCCTCCAGAGCTGAACCAGACGCTCTAAACGAACGCCGAGTGCCGCAGGGAGATCACGGGGGGTCCCCAGCGGCACGACCCCCACGATCCGACATCTTATCCTTTGGATAGGGGATAAGATGTCTAGGGGCAGAGTACCCCTTTAAGTTGAAATGTAACCCCTTGAGGACACAGGAAATTTTCCCTTTAGCGTTTTCGTTTTTTTTTCCTCCTCACCATCAAAAAGAGCCAAAACTCTTATTGTACTTTGTAATGACGCCATTTATTTTATTATAAACTGTACGGTGCATCCCAAAAAATATTAATGGTGGGAAATTGAAAAGGAGACTACAATTCTGCACTGTGTTTTTTTTACGCAGATGTTCCAGTAAAATTGGCGCGCTTGCTATATTCTGTGGGTCTACACGATTTAAACGATACTCGAGTTTACTATACGTAGCTTTTCTATTCAAAAACTTCACACTTTAACAAAATTAACATTTTTACATTGTCCTCTTCCAACCCCTGTTTAAGGGCTTTTTTTACCCTGACCTGTAGATTTCATTGTTATCACTTTTGTATACAGGTGACTTTTAGGACACTTGATTCCCTTTTTCTGGGATGTGATCAAAAATTTTGGGCTTTGGTATTTTTTTTTTTTACATTAGGTACGGTATTATAATTATAGTTTGGACATTTACGCACAATGCGATAAAAAAATACGTTGTTTTTTTACATTTTGTCATAAAATGGAAAAAGAGGGGGGGGGGGTTACATTTTTTATTGGGGGGGGGGGGGGGGGCCTTAATTACTTTTCTTAAAACTTTTTTTTTCACTTATTTTTACTTTTTTTTTATCCTTTTTTTCCACTTTTATTTATACTTTTTATAATCCTCACAGGGGACTATTTATAGCATCTATTATCTATTTAGGTGAGAGGACCTCCGGCTGCTTATTTGACTCCTTGGACCCCTGAGATTGAGCCATGGGTGGTCCGATAATTCTCTGTAAACCCCCCTAGTACTTCAGATGCTGCGATCAGTATTGATCAGAGCATCTGAAGGGGTAATGGCGGGAATCAGTGTGATCACTCATGAGCTTCTGCGCTCACTTTATAGTCCCAAAGGACGTACATGTGTGTGCACTAGGGGTTAAAGGGGCACCCTACTGCCCCAGCATCTGGAACATTTAGTTCCGAACACTGGGTGCGGGGGTTGTGACATCACGGCTACGCCCGTCGTCACATCACGCCATTCTCTCCTCAACGCAAGTCTATGGGAGGGGGCGTGGCGGCTGCCACGCCCCCTCCCATAGACTTGCATTGAAAGGGTGTGGTGTGACGTCACAATCCCTGAAGCCCACATCCAGCGTTCGGAACTAAATGTTTTTCGGATGCTGGGGCAGTGGAGTACCCCTTTAAGGAAGCAGGGCATACATTTATGCCCCTCGTCTGCTACAGGACTTTAAAGCAAGCTCAGAAGCTGGTGAGTAAAGGCTGCTATCAGCAGCCAGGACTCACCGGTAATGCCGAACATCAGCACCCTGGTTGGGAAGCACTGGACAATACCTTACACTAGTATAATGCACCACTGATATATATGCTGTGACCTCCACCAATAAATGGAGACCTAGGAAACCCAACCCGGCCTTCCTGTGATACCCTGCTGATCAGACAGCAGCTGCTGCTGTGTATCTAAGCAGAGGACGTCATAGGACACAGAGCATTTACCGGCCCATGAGGCTGCATCTCTAGGCTTGGAGGCTTCATCACCGACAGCAGTTTAGTCCCAAATATGTCACTTGTTTGTGGGTCAGCGTCTCCATCTTCAAGAACCTGGAAAGAAAAAAGAATTACAAAAAAGAAAAAAAAAAGAAAAAAAAAACTTTCCGTTCACAATAATTAACCCCTTAACGCAGCGATTTATAATTTTTGTGTATAAAATTTTCCTCCTCAACTTTCAAAATCCATAACTTTTGTTTTTACCATCTACAGACTCATATAAGGCTTTGCACAAACTACTTTGTAACAACATCATCTTATCTTAAAATCTACAGCAAAACAACAAAATATATATATATATTCGGGTCACAGATCATGGGACCCATGGGACCCCCACGGTCAGGCATCTTGCCCCCTGTCCTTTGGATGGGGGTTGGGGTGTCTGGGCGCCGGAGAACCCCTTTAACTTTCTGGCACCAGTTGGGGGGGGCAAATGGAAACAAAAACCCCAAACAAACTATTTTGCAGCTTTTGGGGAGTTTGGTTTCTGCGCAGTAAAAACGACATTAACTTTATTCTGTAGGTCCATATCATTACATAGATTTATATAGGTTTTGTTTTATTTTACTACTTTTAAAAAGTTATAACAAAATGCGTATACTTCATATCCTCCTCTTCTGACCCCTATAACCCTTCTATTTCCATATACGCAGCTGTAGGAGACTATTTTACACATTGATCTGTAGTTTTTATTGGTTCCATTTTTGTTTTGATGGGACTTTTTGTAATTTTTTAACTGGTATACGATGGGACCAAAAATCAGCAATTCTGGATTTTTTCTCATGTCTACGCCATTCTCCAACGCAGCGGTTTCATTAAAGTTAGATATTGATAGTTTGTACATTTCCACACAGGTCGTTACAAATCTGTTTATTTTTGCTTACATAATATTTGACATATGGGAAAAGGGGGGTGATCGAAAGTCATCCAGCACGGAGCGAAGTTTGCTCTGTGCACCGGATGTCTGGGGTGCCACAGCAGAGATTACAGCAGGACCCCCGCAATCAGACATCTTATCCTTTGGATAGGGAATAAGATGTCTAAGGGCGGAGTACCCCTTTAATATGTTACAGACATGGGCAGAAGGGGTGGACAAATACTTAACAATGACAGAGCTCTAGGTTCCTCACCCAGCCTGTGGACTCCACCATCTTCAGATCCATCTGGTCACCGATGGGATGTCCACTGAGGAGGGTGATGGAGTGGCAGGTGGCCATCGCATACAACAAGTGTCCATCGGGCAGTGAACGAGGGTCGTGGACGATCGGAAGGAAGTTTAAGCCATCGAGGGGGATAACGCCCCAAACATCCAGACCTTCCTCCGTCAGGGTTCCTGTCTGGGGGCACAAGGACAAGAATGGTGACATTACTATAATCTGTATATGAGATGTTCTTATTGGGCACCACACGTCTATGGAGACCGGAGGACCCCAATCCATACCTTATCGAAGCACACCATCTTTATCTTGCCGCTGACGTTGATGCGCGGGGGACTGATGCAGAATATTCCTTTCTTCTTCAGCCGGTTCTGGGCATATATAGTGCCCACAGTCATGGCGGCCGGAAGAGCAGGCGGCACGATAATAGTGATGACATCGAGGCCCCTTATAATGATCACAGATACGGGATGCTGCCCAGGAGACAAGAGAAGCGTCAGGGTCACATGTCAGGGGAGCGGGGGAACAGCAGCAGCGATAGGGGACACCTAATAGGGATGTCCCGATACTGGTATCGGTATCAATACTGGACATCTGCACAAGTACTCGTGCAAATGTCCCGATACATAATCCGATACTTGCTGGCGGGACCCTCGCAAGCCGGTATCAAGGAGGTGCCGAACTAACCCTATAAACGCAGTGATCAAAGTTGATTGCGGCATCTAAAAGTCAACTTCCGTTTAGCTCAGGGATGCTGATCGGGATCACCGTGGTGAAATGGCGCTGTCCCGATCAGCTGCGAGGACGGCCGACAGTCCCTTACTGTGCTATCGCTGCTCTTTTACTGCTGCCGGCCATGACAGACAGTACTAAAGGAGCTCCGATAACCCTGATCAGTGCTATGCTACGGCAGATCTACAGATTGCATGTAATTGTCCTTATGGGGACTACAAAAAAAAAAGTGTAAAAAAAATGAATAAAATAAAAGTGTAAAAATAATAAAAATAAATAATAAATGTGAATTAACCCCTTCCCTAATAAAAGTTTGAATTTCCCAGACTTAAAAAAAAAAAAAAAAAATTTTATATAAAAAAAGGCCTTCCTCTAAAAAAAAAATTACTAAAAAAACTAAAACATTTTTCCTTTTAAAAAGAAAACCTTGTCACATGACAGAAAAAAGTGAAATAATCATAATTGTGAATTAAACCCTTAATATAAATTTGAATTTAAAATAAAAATATATATTTTTTAATATATATTTAGGAGAAAAAAAATCCCTCTCTTATAAAATAAAAATAAAAAAATAAACACAACCCTGTCATGTGACATTAAAAAGAGTATCGGTAATTGGTGTCGACTCAGTACTTGGTCTTAAAAAAAATGGTATCGGGACATCCCCCGCACCTACCTTATATAAGACGAGCATGACGATGCTGTAGATGGTCCCGATGATGGCTGCAAAAGGGGGAAAAGTGATCAGATCGGTTCTGTCCCCAATAAATAACAGGGAGGAAATGCGGACAAAAACAGCCATAAAGTATGTGCGACGGCGGCCAAATCCTTACCAAATATAGCCAGGACCAGGATGAATTTGAGAGAGTCCCGGTAGAACTTGAAAACGACGGGTTTGGGGTGCAGGATGGAGCTGATGAGGTTTCCCTTCACCGTGCAAAAACCTAAAAAGGCCATAGACCAAGAGGATTAACAGGTTAAAGCAGTGTTTCCCAACAAGGGTGCCTCCAGCTGTTGCAAAACTACAACTCCCAGCATGCCCGGACAGCCTTCGGCTGTCCGGGCATGCTGGGAGTTGTAGTTTTGCAACAGCTGGAGGCACCCTGGTTGGGAAACACTGGGGGTAAAGAGTCAGCAGTGACTACAACCAATAAAATCAAAATGTATAACGATAAAATGACCATAATGTGCCAACCCCTGAACATGTATATACTATCCTACAGCTGATTATTGGAAACAGCAAGAAAGTGCACAAGCAGAAAACTCATAGAAATCTCAGCCGAACTACAGAGAACTGATTATTTATATCAGGTGATTATACAGAACTCAGGATCAGTACAGGATAAGTAATGTAATGTATGTACACAGTGACCTCACCAGCAGAATAGTGAGTACAGCTCTGGAGTATAATACAGGATATAACTCAGGTTCAGTACAGGATAAGTAATGTAATGTATGTACACAGTGACCTCACCAGCAGAATAGTGAGTACAGCTCTGGAGTATAATACAGGATATAACTCAGGATCAGTACAGGATAAGTAATGTAATATATGTATACAGTGACCTCACCAGCAGAATAGTGAGTACATCTCTGGGGTATAATACAGGATATAACTCAGGATCAGTACAGGATAAGTAATGTAATGTATGTACACAGTGATCTCACCAGCAGAATAGTGAGTACAGCTCTGGAGTATAATACAGGATATAACTCAGGATCAGTGCAGGATAAGTAATGTAATGTATGTACACAGTGACCTCACCAGCAGAATAGTGAGTGCAGCTCTGGGGTATAATACAGGATATAACTCAGGATCAGTACAGGATAAGTAATGTAATGTATGTACACAGTGATCTCACCAGCAGAATAGTGAGTACAGCTCTGGAGTATAATACAGGATATAACTCAGGATCAGTACAGGATAAGTAATGTAATGTATGTACACAGTGACCTCACCAGCAGAATAGTGAGTACAGCTCTGGAGTATAATACAGGATATAACTCAGGATCAGTACAGGATAAGTAATGTAATGTATATACACAGTGATCTCACCAGCAGAATAGTGAGTACAGCTCTGGAGTATAATACAGGATATAACTCAGGATCAGTACAGGATAAGTAATGTAATGTATGTACACAGTGACCTCACCAGCAGAATAGTGAGTGCAGCTCTGGGGTATAATACAGGATATAACTCAGGATCAGTACAGGATAAGTAATGTAATGTATGTACACAGTGATCTCACCAGCAGAATAGTGAGTGCATTTTATCAGACCCCACAATACCTGTCTTTATGACAACAGCGATGACATCCCTGTCCATGTAGCTCTTGGCCTGTATGATTTGGGTTCCACCATACAAAGTGTGACGGCGATGGGCATCTGTGGAATAGACTGTGTCGGCTGCAGAGGGGCCGTCGGGTAATGGGGTCTTCATTTCAGGGACACTTTCACCTAAAAGTCCCAGGAAGCAGCGTATGAATTATAATAAGTCATGTGATCACCCCACAGCAGTATAATTGTATATAGTATCCTCTCACCAGTCAGCATACTCTCGTTCACCATACACTCCCCCGACAGCAGGACGGCATCACACGGCATTAACATCCCCTCCGGAGGCAGAAGGATGCAGTCCCCAGGGACCAGGTCCGTGGAGTTCACCAGCAGCTCCTCTAAAATAAGAGAGAATGAGAGGATGAGGGGGACATTTACATTCAACACCCCCATCCCTGTGCCTGCAGCTGCACCACTCACCCATCTGCAGCCACACACCCATCTGCAGCTGCATCCCCCAACATAATTCTGCCTGCAGCCACCCTTCAATCTGCAGCTGCACCTCCATCCTTGTGCCTGTAGCAGCATCTTCCCATTACTGGGCCTGCTGTCAGAATCTCCCCAGTGTCTGCAACCGCACCCCTAACCCCTGGGCCTGCAACCGCACCCCTAACCCCTGGGCCTGCAACCGCACCCCTAACCCCTGGGCCTGCAACCGCACCCCTAACCCCTGGGCCTGCAACCGCACCGCTAACCCCTGGGCCTGCAACCGCACCGCTAACCCCTGGGCCTGCAACCGCACCGCTAACCCCTGGGCCTGCAACCGCACCGCTAACCCCTGGGCCTGCAACCGCACCGCTAACCCCTGGGCCTGCAACCGCACCCCTAACCCCTGGGCCTGCAACCGCACCCCTAACCCCTGGGCCTGCAACCGCACCCCTAACCCCTGGGCCTGCAACCGCACCCCTAACCCCTGGGCCTGCAACCGCACCCCTAACCCCTGGGCCTGCAACCGCACCGCTAACCCCTGGGCCTGCAACCGCACCGCTAACCCCTGGGCCTGCAACCGCACCGCTAACCCCTGGGCCTGCAACCGCACCGCTAACCCCTGGGCCTGCAACCGCACCGCTAACCCCTGGGCCTGCAACCGCACCGCTAACCCCTGGGCCTGCAACCGCACCCCTAACCCCTGGGCCTGCAACCGCACCCCTAACCCCTGGGCCTGCAACCGCACCCCTAACCCCTGGGCCTGCAACCGCACCCCTAACCCCTGGGCCTGCAACCGCACCCCTAACCCCTGGGCCTGCAACCGCACCCCTAACCCCTGGGCCTGCAACCGCACCGCTAACCCCTGGGCCTGCAACCGCACCGCTAACCCCTGGGCCTGCAACCGCACCGCTAACCCCTGGGCCTGCAACCGCACCGCTAACCCCTGGGCCTGCAACCGCACCGCTAACCCCTGGGCCTGCAACCGCACCGCTAACCCCTGGGCCTGCAACCGCACCCCTAACCCCTGGGCCTGCAGCTGCATCCTCCCCTACACACCCCACCCCCTTGCCTGCCTAGCAATAGCTCAGTAGATGATAAGGCGCACTGCACATTGTTTCTGCCACAGGTGAATGGTTTTGGGACCTTCCACTCCCAAACATTGTTCTGTACTAGGTCATAGATTTCGATGGCAGATTTTTACACTGAAAACTAAAAAAATAAAAATAAAAAACACAAAACCCACCACGTGTAACCACATGCGATTACCACAATTTCTTGCATGGCTGCTGTCCGGATGGTTGCAAAACTACAACTCCCAGCATGCCAGGACAGCCGAAGGCAACAGCCTGGGGAACCCTGATTTTTTTTGCGGGTCAGACTGGTGTTCACATGACCCAGTATCAGTAATGAAATGCATTGATGCAACTGGGAGTTTTAGTTTTGCAACAGCTGGAGGCACGCTGGTTGGGAAACACTGGCATACAGTATACAGGGGTAGGGGTTCAGCTCTATGGTCACATTATTTGGGGTCTGTTCTCACCTCCGGTCGGTCTTCGCAGCTTCACGCTCACCACCATCTTCACCATATTGCGCAAGGTGACACTTTGCTGTGGAGACAGAAGCAATGCATTGTGGGAGGCTGCATCACCGCCAGGACGCCAAATGAGAGACAACAGGGGGTTAACGGCGATCTCACCTTACGGGTTTCGAAGAGCGAGATGGCGATGGAGATGATGGAGATGACGAAGATGCAGGCGGCGTAGTAATAATACTGCTCGCACATCCACAGGACCATGCTGAACACTTGGAAGATGTAGAAGGGATTGAGGACCTGTCAGAAGATGGCGACAATTATTGACGGGAACAATATCCGCGCCCCGACATCCCAAGCGCTGTTCTCCTCTGTGTCCTGAGTGTACGCAGCCCCGCTGCACAGGGATATACAGAGACATATACCAAGTCATGTCACACTCCCGGGGGTGCAGTAACTCACCTCCTCCACTAGGAGCAGACACTCCCGGGGGTGCAGTAACTCACCTCCTCCACTAGGAGCTGCCCGTAGGATTTCACAGGGACATCGATCGCATTATGGCCGTAAATCAACTTCCTGCAAAGAAGAAAAATGGAGGAAAATACTGAAAGACAGCACCAAATGTATATTGTATAATATATATATATATATATATATATATATATATATATATATATATATATATATCTATCCCACAGCCTTCACTACAATGGAGCCTTCCATGGTGCCCACAGCCATCTCTACAGTGGAGCCCACCATGGGGCCCGCAGCCTTCTCTTCAGTGGAGCCCACCCTGGGGCACGTAGCCATCTCTACAGTGGAGCCCAACCTGGGGCCCGCAGCCTTCTCTTCAGTGGAGCCCACCCTGGGGCACATAGCCATCTCTACAGCGGAGCCCACCCTGGGGCCCGCAGCCTTCTCTACAGTAGAGCCCACCCTGGGGCACGTAGCCATCTCTTCAGTGGAGCCCACCCTGGGGCACATAGCCATCTCTACAGTGGAGCCCACCCTGGGGCCCGCAGCCATCTCTTCAGTGGAGCCCACCCTGGGGCACGTAGCCATCTCTACAGTGGAGCCCACCCTGGGGCACGTAGCCATCTCTACAGTGGAGCCCACCCTGGGGCCCGCAGCCTTCTCTACAGTGGAGCCTTCCATGGTGCCCACAGCCTTCTCTTCAGTGGAGCCCACCCTGGGGCCCGCAGCCTTCTCTACAGTGGAGCCCACCCAGGGGTCCGCAGCCTTCTCTACAGTGGAGCCAGTCCTGGGGCCCGTAGCCTTCTCTACAGTGGAGCCCACAATGGGGCCTGTAGCCTTCTCTACAGTGGAGCCCACCCTGGTGCCCACAGCCTTCTCTTCAGTGGAGCCCACCCTGGGGCCCGCAGCATTCTCTACAGTGGAGCCCGTCCTGGGGCCCGTAGCCTTCTCTACAGTGGAGCCCACCCTGGGGCCTGTAGCCTTCTCTACAGTGGAGCCCACCCTGGGGCCCGTAGCCTTCTCTACAGTGGAGCCCACCCTGGGGCCTGTAGCCTTCTCTACAGTGGAGCCCACCCTGGGGCCCGCAGCCTTCTCTACAGTGGAGCCCACCCAGGGGCCCGCAGCCTTCTCTACAGTGGAGCCCGTCCTGGGGCCCGTAGCCTTCTCTACAGTGGAGCCCACCCTGGGGCCTGTAGCCTTCTCTACAGTGGAGCCCACCCTGGGGCCCGTAGCCTTCTCTACAGTGGAGCCCACCCAGGGGCCCGCAGCCTTCTCTACAGTGGAGCCCGTCCTGGGGCCCGTAGCCTTCTCTACAGTGGAGTCCACCCAGGGGCCGGCAGCCTTCTCTATAGTGGAGCCCACCCTGGGGCCTGTAGCCTTCTCTACAGTGGAGCCCACCCTGGTGCCCACAGCCTTCTCTTCAGTGGAGCCCACCCTGGGGCCTGTAGCCTTCTCTACAGTGGAGCCCACCCTGGGGCCCGCAGCCTTCTCTATAGTGGAGCCCACCCAGGGGCCGGCAGCCTTCTCTACAGTGGAGCCCACCCTGGGGCCAGCAGCCTTCGCTATAGTGGAGCCCACCCTGGGGCCAGCAGCCTTCTCTACAGTGGAGCCCACCCTGGGGCCTGTAGCCTTCTCTACAGTGGAGCCCACCCTGGGGCCCGTAGCCTTCTCTACAGTGGAGTCCACCCTGGGGCCCGTAGCCTTCTCTACAGTGGAGCCCACCCTGGGGCCTGTAGCCTTCTCTACAGTGGAGCCCACCCTGGGGCCCGCAGTCTTCTCTACAGTGGAGCCCACCCTGGGGCCCGTAGCCTTCTCTACAGTGGAGCCCACCCTGGGGCCTGTAGCCTTCTCTACAGTGGAGCCCACCCTGGGGCCCGCAGCCTTCTCTACAGTGGAGCCTACCCTATCATCTGTAACCGGATCCTTAGAAAACAGCTTATTACAATACAGTGAAATAGTCATCCTTCCAGGACTCACCGGTTATTGTGGTCGGACTGGTTGAGGCCGGACTTGTACGTGTGAACCTCTCCGCATGTTAACCCTTCGTCCAGTGAACTGTGAGCAGAAACATTCCCTGTAATCTCACCTGTGACCATCAGAGTTGTCATAGTAGTAATAAGTCTGATGATGGAGCCCGGATCGCCTTACCTGACCTTCACAAAGTCCATGGACTGCTCCTTCCAGATGTAACGCATCCCCTCGAATACAAAGTAACGCAGGACGTGAGGCTGCCAAGATAAAGCCTGTGCTTAATATACAGAGATGTGGGGTGGTCCGCGTCCCCTGCCGTACATTGTAATGTGTGGGGTGGTCCGCGTCCCCTGCCCATCTAATCTGGACAATACACAATCTGATGATGATGAAGGTCCCTCACCTCCTCCTTGTAGTGCAGCTGAATCGTGTCCTTAAACTCGTCCTCTTCCCCGACAGCCAGCGCCACGCTGCCCCCCGCTGCCGCTCCCGGCCGCCCCATGCTGTCAACCTGTAGACTGTGAACATGAACCAGGTTAGACCAGACATGCGCCATTTATCTGCTTCACCTCATACAAATCAGAGGAACGTTCAGACATAGTAACATAGTTCATAAGGTTCAAAAAAGCCCGGAGTCCATTAAGTTCAACCTATATCCCTAATGAGTCCCTACTGATCCAGAGGAGGCAAAAAACCCTCATACTAGAGGTAAAAATTCCTTCCCGACTCCAAATATCAGAATAAATCCCTGGATCAACGTTCTGTCCCAGAATGACCAATAGCCGCAGTGGTGATCAGATAACACCAAGAAAAGCTCCTCCATGCCGCCATCTTGGTTACCAACCAGTTTTTATAGGGTGGGGGTCCTTACCTGGGATCCACGCCATGCTCCTCGTGCACATCCACTATAAACGTCTGTCCAAAGAGGTCCTGAAAACACAAAGATGGCGGCATTATCCCTCTAGGGGGAGTGCGCAAAGTGATACCGCTGTAATGGTGGACCTCACTGTGGAGCCATTTACCTTAATAACCATGGTGTCGGCTTCGGCCAGGGAGCAGCGGCGGCGGGTGGCCAGGACGTGGAGCAGAGGCTTCCAGTGGAAGACGATGAGAGGAATCCCCAGGGTGAGAACACAGAAAATGTAACAAAGAGCTGTGCGCCATTTTACTCTACAGTATCCACTAAGCTCCTGCATGAATGGAGAGAACCGGTGAGCGGTGCACAAGTCACATGACATGAGAACGCACTAAACCTACCGTACTGACGTCCTATAATACTCACCATGCACGGCTTGGGCCTCAAGCCCGACAGTGACCCGTAGTTGCTGTTGTGCTGGTTCCCCAGAAGCTTCCGGTTATCTGCAAATACAAAGATCACGATCAATAGAAATGAACAGGACAGAATTATGGTAAATATATATATATATATAATATATAAATATATAATATATAAATATATAATATATAAATATATAATATATAATATATATATAAATATATATATATATATATATATATATATATATATATATAAATATATATATATATATATATATATATATATATATATATATATATATAAATATATATATATATATATAAATATATATATAAATATAAATATATATATAAATATAAATATATATATATATATAAATATATATATATATATATATATAAATATATATATATATAAATATATATATAAATATATATATATATATAAATATATATATATAAATATATATATAAAAATATATATATATATATATAAATATAAATATAAATATAAATATATATATATATATATATATATATATATATATATATATATAAATATAAATATATATATATATACCAGGGAAAGAAAGTTCTCTAGTGGGATCCGTGGGGGAGATTTATCAAAACCCGTCCAGAGGAGAAGTTGCCGAGTTGCCCATAGCAACCAATCAGATCACTTCTTTCATTTTGCAGAGGCCTCGTTAAAAATTTAAAGTAGTGATCTGATTGGTTGCTATGGGCAACTTCCCCTCTACACAGGTTTTGATAGATCTCCCCTATAGTCGCCATTTTCATCGTCTTCTGCCAGCACGTCGGGTGTTCGCCACCACATACATTGGCGTATTGTGCGGTAGCGGACGTTCCCTCATCTGGCGCGACACTGGTGTAACTTGCTGCCCTATTTGTTCTTTTCTGGACTTTACCCTGGGACGAGTCCGCGACGATCTCCCCGCAAGGAGGAAGGATTTGGGTGACTTTTCTCTCTGACGCCCTCTAGAGTCAATATTGGTGTTTCCCAAGCCAAGTGCCTCCAGCTGTTGCAAAACTACACCTCCCAGCATGCACAGACAGCCAACGGCTGTCCGGGCATGCTGAGAGTTGTAGTTTTGCAACAGCTGGAGGCACTCCGGTGGGAAATACTGCAATAAGCAATGATTTTTTTTTGCAGTCGGACTGATGATCACATGACCCAGTTACAGTAATAAAATGCATTGATGCAACAGCTGTCGGAGCATGCTGGGAGTTGTAGTTTTGCAACTGCTGGAGGCACTCTGGTTGTAATATACTGCAATAAACAATGATATATATATTTCTTTTTTGTAGTCGGACTGATGATCACATGATCCAGTTACAGTAATAAAATGCATTGATACAATAAGCATTATATATATATAGCTCTCTCTCTATCTATATATATCTATATTTTTTTTTTTATGTCGTCGGACTAATGATCACATGACCAAGTTACAGTAATGAAATGCATTGCTGCAACAGCTGTCTGGGCATGCTGGGTGTTGGTGTTTTACAACAGCTGAAGGCATTCTGGTTGGAAAACACTGCAATAAGCAATGATCATTTTTTTTGTAGTCGGACTGATGATCACATGACCCAGTTACAGTAATGAAATGCATCGATACAACAGCTGTCTGGGCATGCTGGGTGTTGTAGTTTTGCAACAGCTGCGGACACCCTGGTTGGAAAACACCGCAATAAGCAATTATTTTTTTTATTTTATTTTTTGTGGTCAGACTGATGATCACATGACCCAGTTACAGTAATGAAATGCATTGATGCAACAGCTGTCTGGGAATGCTGGGTGTTGCAGTTTTGCAACAGCTGGAGGCACTGGTCTATATATAATGGGAAACACTGGTCTATATATAATAGGAAAGACTAGGTAGCTCGACAACAAAAACAGGATTAAACAAGAACCAGTAGAAAGGTTGTGTATGTATCCTATATATCCGATCTGTATCCTATATATCCGATCTGTATCCTATATATCCGATCTGTATGTATCCTATATATCCGATCTGTATGTATCCTATATATCCGATCTGTATCCTATATATCCGATCTGTATCCTATATATCCGATCTGTATCCTATATATCCGATCTGTATCCTATATATCCGATCTGTATCCTATATATCCGATCTGTATCCTATATATCCGATCTGTATCCTATATATCCGATCTGTATCCTATATATCCGATCTGTATCCTATATATCCGATCTGTATCCTATATGTCCGATCTGTATCCTATATATCCGATCTGTATCCTATATATCCGATATGTATCTATCCTATATACCCGATATGTATGTATCCTATATATCCGATATGTATCCTATATATCCGATCTGTATGTATCCTATATGTATCCTATATACCCGATATGTATCCTATATATCTGATATGTATCCTATATATCCGATCTGTATGTATCCTATATGTATCCTATATATATCCGATCTGTATGTATCCTATATATCCGATATGTATCCTATATATATCCGATCTGTATGTATCCTATATATCCGATATGTATGTATCCTATATATACCCGATATGTATGTATCCTATATACCCGATATGTATGTATCCTATATACCCGATATGTATGTATCCTATATCCCCGATATGTATGTATCCTATATCCCCGATATGCATGTATCCTATATATCCGATATGTATGTATCCTATATATACCCGATATGTATGTATCCTATATATACCCGATATGTATGTATCCTATATATACCCGATATGTATGTATCCTATATACCCGATATGTATGTATCCTATATACCCGATCTGTATGTATCCTATATATCCCCGATATGCATGTATCCTATATATCCGATATGTATGTATCCTATATCCCCGATATGTATCCTATATATATCCGATCTGTATCCTATATATCCGATCTGTATGTATCCTATATATCCGATATGTATCCTATATATATCCGATCTGTATGTATCCTATATATCCGATATGTATCCTATATATATCCGATCTGTATGTATCCTATATATCCGATATGTATCCTATATATATCCGATCTGTATGTATCCTATATATATCCAATATGTATGTATCCTATATACCCGATCTGTATGTATCCTATATACCCGATCTGTATGTATCCTATATATCCGATATGCATGTATCCTATATATCCGATATGCATGTATCCTATATATCCGATATGCATGTATCCTATATATCCGATATGCATGTATCCTATATATCCGATATGCATGTATCCTATATATATATCCCCGATATGCACATATCCTATATATATATATATATATATATATATATATATATATATATATATATATATATATATATATATCCCCGATATGCACGTATCCTATATATCCCCGATATGCATGTATCCTATATATATCCGATATGCATGTATCCTATATATCCCCGATATGCATGTATCCTATATATACCCGATATGCACGTATCCTATATATCCCCGATATGCACGTATCCTATATATCCCCGATATGCACGTATCCTATATATCCCCGATATGCACGTATCCTATATATCCCCGATATGCATGTATCCTATATACCCGATCTGTATGTATCCTATATACCCGATATGTATGTATCCTATATACCCGATATGTATGTATCCTATATACCCGATATGTATGTATCCTATATACCCGATATGTATGTATCCTATATACCCGATATGTATGTATCCTATATACCCGATATGTATGTATCCTATATACCCGATATGCATGTATCCTATATCCCAGATATGTATGTATCCTATATACCCGATATGTATGTATCCTATATACCCGATACGTATGTATCCTATATACCCGATACGTATGTATCCTATATACCCGATACGTATGTATCCTATATACCCGATACGTATGTATCCTATATACCCGATCTGTATGTATCCTATATACCCGATCTGTATGTATCCTATATATCCGATCTGTATGTATCCTATATATCCGATATGTATGTATCCTATATACCCGATATGTATGTATCCTATATATCCGATATGTATGTATCCTATATATACCCGATATGTATGTATCCTATATATCCGATCTGTATGTATCCTATATATCCGATCTGTATGTATCCTATATACCCGATATGTATGTATCCTATATATCCGATCTGTATGTATCCTATATATCCCCGATATGCACGTATCCTATATATCCGATATGCATGTATCCTATATTATATATATATATATATATATATATATATATATATATATATATATATATACCCCCGATCTGTATGTATCCTATATATCCGAATAGACAATACAGTGAGAGAAAGTGGGATCCTTGTGTGTATAAGATGAAGTGTTCGTTCCAGTCTGTTTAATATTGTGTGATAAAGATATTCCCATTTATTTATATAATAGCAGGTTATATGCGGAGAGATACCTGCAGGGCCCTTGTAGAAGCTCAAATATAAAAGTCAAATAAGATGACTAATTATAGATAAACAGATCAATGAAATATCGTAAAATCATCTTGGTGCCGCTAATTAAGGGTTAAATCAATCGCATAAAATACGGTATAAATAGCACAGGGTAAATTTACTATAATGTAACAGTCTTGGTTTATAGTAGGTAACAGGGCTCGAGTCCTGCAGGAACTCATGGGAACGGAGTTCCTGCACTTTTTCCACTGCAGGAACCCTGTTCCCATTACCAAGAGTCCTGCAGGACCAGTCCTTGAGTTCCTACACTTTTTCTTCCAGGACTTCTTCCCTGGCAGTAAACTTAGCATGAATATTAATTGCCAATTAATCTTGGGATAAATATGCGTAAATTAATTTCACTTCCTGAAAAGGAAAAGATAGTTGTAAAGCTTTGCAGTTTATAAATAGTTTCCGTTCCTGGAAAAGATGAATATGTCTGATAGGTGGTGGTCACCGGCTGGTGATCTGTTCATAGCGCTTAGATCAGTGTTCCCCAACCAGGGTGCCTCCAGCTGTTGCAAAGCTACAACTCCCAGCATGGCCAGATAGCTGTTGTATCGATGCATTTCATTACTGCAACTGGGTCATGTGATCATCAGTCAGACCACAAAAATTAAAAAATATCATTGCTTATTGCAGTATTTTCCAAGCAGAGTGCCTCCAGCTGTTGCAAAACTACTACTCCCACCATGCCCAGATAGCTGTTGTACGGATGCATTTCATTACTGCAACTGGGTCATGTGATCATCAGTCCGACTACAAAAAATAAAATATAATTGCCTATTGCAGCATTTTCCCACGAGGATGCCTCCAGCTGTTGCAAAGCTACAACTCCCAGCATGGCCAGATAGCTCTTGTATTGATGAATTTCATTACTGCAACTGGGTCATGTGATCATCAGTCCAACCACAAAAAATAAAAAATATCATTGCTTATTGCAGTATTTTTCAAGCAGAGTGCCTCCAGCTGTTGCAAAACTACAACTCCCAGCATGCCCAGATAGCTGTTGTACGGATGCATTTCATTACTGCAACTGGGTCATGTGATCATCAGTCCGACTACAATTTTATTTTTTTTTAATATCATTGCTTATTGCAGTATTTTCCAACCAGAGTGCCTCCAGCTGTTGCAAAACTACAACTCCCAGCATGCCCAGATAGCTGTTGTATCGATGCATTTCATTACTGCAACTGGGTCATGTGATCATCAGTCCGACTACAAAAAATAAAAAAAAATATCAATGCTTATTGCAGTATTTTCCAACCAGAGTGTCTCCAGCTATTGCAAAACTACAACTCCCAGCATGCCCGGACAGCCGTTGGCTGTCCAGGCATGCTGGGAGGTGTAGTTTTGCAACAGCTGGAGGCACCCGGGTTGCGAAACACCAATATAGACTCTAGAGGGCGTCAGAGAGAAAAGTCACCAAAATCCTTCCGCCTTGCGGGGAGATCGTCGCGGACTCGTCCCAGGCTAAAGTCCAGAAAAGAACAAATAGTGCAGCAAGTGTCGCGCCAGATGAGGGAACGTCCGCTACCGCACAATACGCCAATGTATGTGGTGGCGAACGCCCGGCGTGCTGGCAGAAGACGATGAAAATGGCGGCTATAGGGGAGAGGGGAAGTTGCCCAGTTGCCCATAGCAACCAATCAGATCGCTGCTTTCATTTTTGAAAAGGGCCTCTGAAAAATGAAAGTAACAATCTGATTGGTTGCTAAGGGCAACTGGGCAACTTCCCCTCTACACAGGATTTGATAAATCTCCCGCTATATCTATAAGAGCGACGCAGCGGCGGAGAGTATCATGGCGCAAATGACGACGTATAATTGGACGTTATTCCCGGTGATTTCTCTAATGCTTTATAAAATGATCCGCGTAAGACCAAAACAAACGATCCCCGATTCCTTCTAGACTGCACCGGCCTCCAGGTAGAACTACAAGTCCCAGCCCCCCTGCACTGTGCGCTTCGGGCATCGCCATCACGTCAGAATCTTATTAATATGGAAACACAAAGCAAATGGGGAGAATTATAAACCAGGGAAAGGCCACAACAGCGTCCAGGATATAAAGATGTCAGAGCACGCGCATCGGAGGAAATGTTTGTCGCCAACGTGGTAAAAACGCCAAGGTAAGATTAATAGGACAAACATCATCATCACCCCCGGCACAGCTCTGGAGTATAATACAGGATATAACTCCACCAGCAGAACAGTGAGTACAGCTCTGGAGTATAATACAGGATATAACTCAGGATCAGTACAGGATAAGTAATGTAATGTATGTACACAGTGACCTCACCAGCAGAATAGTGAGTACAGCTCTGGAGTATAATACAGGATATAACTCAGGATCAGTACAGGATAAGTAATGTAATGTATGTACACAGTGACCTCACCAGCAGAATAGTGAGTACAGCTCTGGAGTATAATACAGGATATAACTCAGGATCAGTACAGGATATGTAATGTAATATATGTACACAGTGACCTCACCAGCAGAATAGTGAGTCCAGCTCTGGAGTATAATACAGGATATAACTCAGGATCAGTACAGGATAAGTAATGTAATGTATGTACACAGTGACCTCACCAGCAGAATAGTGAGTACAGCTCTGGGGTATAATACAGGATATAACTCAGGATCAGTACAGGATAAGAAATGTATGTACACAGTGACCTCACCAGCAGAATAGTGAGTACAGCTCTGGAGTATAATACAGGATATAACTCAGGATCAGTACAGGATAAGTAATGTAATGTATGTACACAGTGACCTCACCAGCAGAATAGTGAGTACAGCTCTGGGGTATAATACAGGATATAACTCAGGATCAGTACAGGATAAGAAATGTATGTACACAGTGACCTCACCAGCAGAATAGTGAGTACAGCTCTGGCGTATAATACAGGATATAACTCAGGATCAGTGCAGGACAAGTAATGTAATGTATGTACACAGTGATCTCACCAGCAGAATAGTGAGTACAGCTCTGGAGTATAATACAGGATATAACTCAGGATCAGTACAGGATAAGTAATGTAATGTATGTACACAGTGACCTCACCAGCAGAATAGTGAGTACAGCTCTGGAGTATAATACAGGATATAACTCAGGATCAGTACAGGATAAGTAATGTATGGTATGTACACAGTGACCTCACCAGCAGAATAGTGAGTACAGCTCTGGAGTATAATACAGGATATAACTCAGGATCAGTACAGGATAAGTAATGTAATGTATATACACAGTGACCTCACCAGCAGAATAGTGAGTGCAGCTCTGGAGTATAATACAGGATATAACTCACTGTCAGGTCACATCATTCTCTTCCTGTCCGGCAGTGTATGACCTACGGGTATTATTGTAACTGAGAACCTGGGCCAGTGTATTCCATCCAGTGTGCCTCCAGCTGTTGTAAAACTACTACTTCCAGCATGCCGGACAATCAACCGCATGCTGGGAGTTGTAGTTTTGCAACAGCTGGAGGCACACTGGATGGAATACACTGGCCAGGGCTGAAGTATTATTTTCAGGGTATAGGACAATGACATTTGAAGCGTCCCGGTGTTTCCCCCCTAGGACAGGACTCAATGCACATAAACCCTCCCAGTATACATTGCCCATAAAGTACACATCACCCATAGTTATGTGTTCTCTGTATAACAACGCCAAACCAAGAACCTCCTACAGACAGGTAAGTGCACCTCGTCCTTGTCTTATTGTGGACGCAGAATATTTAGGGATCTCACTGACTAATCATATTCCTTATATAGGGGCCGGACACACACTACAGACCCCCAAAAATCAGACACAAAAACAAGGTGATAGCAGAATATTCTATACATGCGACTATATAAAAGTGTTATGGAGGCTACAGAGCACCTACCCGAGCGTTAGCCGCCGCGCACCCAAGGTCCTGGCTGGACGGTCGAGGGGCAATAGGACGATTCCTCTCCACCTGCGCTGTGTGATCCCCGACTAACAGGTGTGACGACAATGACAACCTGTGTGTACAAGGAATGTGACCACACCTACCGCACAAACAGCCACATGGCAGCAGGAACGACCGCCTACCAAACTGGTTCTACCAACGGAGCGGAGAATCAGAACGAGAGATACAGGAACAAGCACAGGAGGGAATGCCAAATCCTATGTATAAAGATGCTATATATAGAACTATATGTATATACTGTACATAACTAAACACACAATAATATAACTACTATAATACTGCCCCTATGTACAAGAATATATCTACTATAATACTGCTCCTATATACAAGAATATAACTACTATAATACTGCCTCCTATATACAAGAATATAACTACTATAATACTGCCTCCTATATACAAGAATATAACTACTATAATACTGCCCCTATATACAAGAATATAACTACTATAATACTGCCCCTATATACAAGAATATAACTACTATAATACTGCCCCTATATACAAGAATATATCTACTATAATACTGCCCCTATATACAAGAATATAACTACTATAATACTGCTCCTATATACAAGAATATAACTACTATAATACTGCCTCCTATATACCAGAATATAACTACTATAATACTGCCCCTATATACAAGAATATAACTACTATAATACTGCTCCCATATACAAGAATATAACTACTATAATACTGCTCCTATATACAAGAATATAACTGCTATAATACTGCTCCTATATTCAAGAATATAACTGCTATAATACTGCTCCTATATTCAAAAATATAACTGCTATAATACTGCTCCTATATACAAGAATATAACTGCTATAATACTGCTCCTATATACAAGAATATAACTACTATAATACTGCTCCTATATACAAGAATATAACTACTATAATACTGCTCCTATATACAAGAATATAACTACTATAATACTGCCTCCTATATACAAGAATATATCTACTATAATACTGCTCCTATATACAAGACTATAACTACTATAATACTGCTCCTATATATACAAGAATATAACTACTATAATACTGCTCCTATATACAAGAATATAACTACTATAATACTGCTCCTATATACAAGAATATAACTACTATAATACTGCCTCCTATATGAAAGAATATAACTACTATAATACTACCTCCTATATACAAGAATATAACTACTATAATACTGCCTCCTATATACAAGAATATGACTACTATAATACTGCCCCTATATACAAGAATATCACTACTATAATACTGCCCCTATATACAAGAATATAACTACTATAATACTGCCCCTATATACAAGAATATAACTACTATAATACTGCTCCTATATACAAGAATATAACTACTATAATACTGCTCCTATATACAAGAATATAACTACTATAATACTGCTCTGATATACAAGAATATAACTACTATAATACTATATTATAGTATTATAGTAGTTATATTCTTGTATATAGGAGCAGTAGTATAGTAGTTATATTCTTGTATATAGTGGCAGTATTATAGTAGTTATATTCTTGTATATAGGAGCAGTATTATAGTAGTTATATTCTTGTATATAGGCGGAGTATTATAGTAGTTATATTCTTGTATATAGGGGCAGTATTATAGTAGTTATATTCTTGTATATAGGGGCAGTATTATAGTAGTTATATTCTTGTATATAGGGGCAGTAGTATAGTAGTTATATTCTTGTATATAGGAGCAGTATTATAGTAGTTATATTCTTGTATATAGGAGCAGTATTATAGTAGTTATATTCTTGTATATAGGAACAGTATTATAGTAGATATATTCTTGTATATAGGGGGCAGTATTATAGTAGTTATATTCTTGTATATAGGAGCAGTATTATAGTAGTTATATTCTTGTATATAGGAGCAGTATTATAGTAGTTATATTCTTGTATATAGGAGCAGTATTATAGTCGTTATATTCTTCTATATAGGAGCAGTATTATAGTAGTTATATTCTTGTATATAGGAGCAGTATTATAGTAGTTATATTCTTGTATATAGAGGGCAGTATTATAGTAGTTATATTCTTGTATATAGGGAGCAGTATTATAGTAGTTATTCTTCTATATAGGAGGCAGTATTATAGTAGTTATATTCTTGTATATAGGAGCAGTATTATAGTAGTTATATTCTTGTATATAGAAGCAGTATTATAGTAGTTATATTCTTGTATATAGGAGCAGTATTATAGTAGTTATATTCTTGTATATAGAAGGCAGTATTATAGTAGTTATATTCTTGTATATAGAAGCAGTATTATAGTAGTTATATTCCTGTATATAGGAGCAGTATTATAGTAGTTATATTCTTGTATATAGGAGCAGTATTATAGTAGTTATATTCTTGTATATAGGGGCAGTATTATAGTAGTTATATTCTTGTATATAGGGGGCAGTATTATAGTAGTTATATTCTTGTATATAGGAGGTAGTATTATAGTAGTTATATTCTTGTATATAGGGGCAGTATTATAGTAGTTATATTCTTGTATATAGGAGCAGTATTATAGTAGTTATATTCTTGTATATAGGGGATCAGTATTATAGTAGTTATATTCTTGTATAATGAACAGACAGCGCACAATCATACTGTACTGACTTAATGAGGTTTCATGTGACTGAAAAAAAAATAGCTTTCAATGTAGATATTATAGCACTGAAGCCCCTTCACAGCCACAGATTGAATATTTAAAGAGGTACTCCGGCAAAATTTTTTTTAATTTTTTTTTTAACGAACTGATGCCAGAAAGTTAGACAGATTTGTAAATTACATCTATTAAAAAATCTTTACCCTTCCAGTACTTTTTAGCAGCTGTATGCTACAGATTAAATTCTTTTTTAATTTCTTTTTTGTCTTGTCCACAGTGCTCTCTGCTGACACCTGAAGCCCGTATCAGGAACTGTCCAGAGCAGCATAGGTTTGCTATGGGGATTTTCTTCTGCTCTGGACAGTTCCTGATACGGGCATCAGGTGTCAGCAGAGAGCACTGTGGACAAGACAAAAAAGAAATTAAAAAAGAATTTAATCTGTAGCATACAGCTGCTAAAAAGTACTGGAAGGGTAAAGATTTTTTAATAGAAGTCATTTACAAATCTATTTAACTTACTGGCAACAGTTCATTTAAAAAATAGATAACATTTCCACCGGAGTACCCCTTTAACCATTTGCAGATCTTGGTGACATCTCGTTGCTGGATCTGCATTAACCTTACGGCTTTTCCCCCGTGATGTTGCGGATGGATATGACTGTAATCGGAGCCGCACACATCTATTCCCATCATCTCTTTAGTTGTCTAACACGTTTTTTGAGGAACAAGATTCACGGCCTGAAGCCAAAGGGTTAAAGGTAAAAAGGACAGATCTCCCCTCCCCGGCTGATTCCTAATAAGTAATAAGATGTTGTTCATTCCCCTATAGGAGGGTCCCTCAGAAATCAGGGGAGGCTGGGGGTTGTAGTTTATCAGCGGACAGCCCCAGGACATCACATATATAGTCAGTGTCCTGTGGCTGACCGCTAGGTCAGAAATCCTTCAGTGGGTGCTCATCACCCTATAAAAAAACTACTCCCACCCCTATTGTAGGCAACAGTGTCTGTCATGGCGTCTGGCACCCCTCACCCACAGAGAAGGGCACCAGGTCTAGAGGGAACAGTCTGCAGTGATACTCAGCTCCCCTATCACTGGGGCTGTGATGTCCGCCATATTTTTTACAGCAGAATTAGGGTCAAGAGACCTAGTTATTTAGTGGGCCGTGGATTCCCATTGGGGGCAAGAGACCTTTTCATTAATGGGCTACGGATTCCCATTGGGGGCAAGAGACCTTTTCATTTAATGGGCTACGGATTCCCATTGGGGGCAAGAGACCTATTCATTTAATGGGCTACGGATTCCCCTTGGGGTCAAGACACCTATTCATTTAATGGGCTACGGATTCTCATTGGGGTCAAGACACCTATTCATTTAATGGGCTACGGATTCTCATTGGGGTCAAGACACCTATTCATTTAATGGGCTACGGATTCCCATTGGGGTCAAGAGACCTATTCATTTAATGGGCTACGGATTCCCATTGGGGTCAAGAGACCTATTCATTTAATGGGCTACGGATTTTCATTGGGGTCAAGACACCTATTCATTTAATGGGCTACGGATTCCCATTGGGGGCAAGAGACCTTTTCATTTAATGGGCTACGGATTCCCATTGGGGGCAAGAGACCTATTCATTTAATGGGCTACGGATTCCCATTGGGGTCAAGACACCTATTCATTTAATGGGCTACGGATTCTCATTGGGGTCAAGACACCTATTCATTTAATGGGCTACGGATTCTCATTGGGGTCAAGACACCTATTCATTTAATGGGCTACGGATTCTCATTGGGGTCAAGACACCTATTCATTTAATGGGCTACGGATTCCCATTGGGGTCAAGACACCTATTCATTTAATGGGCTACGGATTCTCATTGGGGTCAAGACACCTATTCATTTAATGGGCTACGGATTCCCATTGGGGGCAAGAGACCTTTTCATTTAATGGGCTACGGATTCCCATTGGGGGCAAGAGACCTATTCATTTAATGGGCTACGGATTCCCATTGGGGTCAAGACACCTATTCATTTAATGGGCTACGGATTCTCATTGGGGTCAAGACACCTATTCATTTAATGGGCTACGGATTCTCATTGGGGTCAAGACACCTATTCATTTAATGGGCTACGGATTCTCATTGGGGTCAAGACACCTATTCATTTAATGGGCTACGGATTCCCATTGGGGTCAAGACACCTATTCATTTAATGGGCTACGGATTCTCATTGGGGTCAAGACACCTATTCATTTAATGGGCTACGGATTCTCATTGGGGTCAAGACACCTATTCATTTAATGGGCTACGGATTCTCATTGGGGTCAAGACACCTATTCATTTAATGGGCTATGGATTCCCATTGGGGGCAAGAGACCTATTCATTTAATGGGCTATGGATTTTCATTGGGGTCAAGAGCCTTATTCATTTAATGGGCTACAAGTTCCCTGAACTGTGGCTCTCTAGCCGTTGGCTGTCAGGACATGCTGGGAGTTGTAGTTTTGCAACAGCTGGAGGACCTTGGATTGAGTAACACAAATGTAATGACACATTGTATCCATCATCATGCTCCGCCCTCGGCGCGGTTTACCCGGCGAATGATCTATCACTTTTATCACCAGACCCAGATCAGTCGCTCTGCGCTTCTCCTGCGCGATACGTGAGCCGCGTTGCTAGGAGGCCGGGGACGTCCTGTGTGAGGAGGACACTTATCTGTCATCTACCGTGATATTAACCCCAGCAGAGCCTGCGGCGGCCGAGCGCTTGTCTGTACAGACGATGATGTATCCAACGCCTTCACCACCTGCCACGGACAGCTTAAAGGGACACTCCACTGCTCCCTGATCACATGATCCAGACATCTCCAGCGCTGACCTCACTTTATGGGGTGAGTGGCCCTTTAAACTGACTATCTATATCTTCAGAAGAGCAGCGTGACGCAATGTCGCCCCCCCGGATGGCCTGGCAGATAACATCACATGCGGGCGAGCGAGACGCCTGACCTCAATATTCAGAACAAGACTCCGCACTTCACAGACAAAAGAAAGAGAGTAGTGAGAAACCCCCCAAAAAGAAATGGGTCCTGCCCAAGTGGGGCCTCCAACGGAAGGAAAAGTGCCGGGGGTGAGGCTGCCCCCCCCACCCCCCCCCCTGCTGGCATAGTCGGGGGTGAGGCTGCCCCCCCCTGCTGCCATAGTCGGCGTGAGGCTGCCGCCCCCCCCCCCCCTGCTGCCATAGTCGGGGGTGAGGCTGCCCCCCTGCTGGTATAGTCGGGGGGTGAGGCTGCCCCCCTGCTGGTATAGTCGGGGGGTGAGGCTGCCCCCCTGCTGGTATAGTCGGGGGGTGAGGCTGCCCCCCTGCTGGTATAGTCGGGGGGTGAGGCTGCCCCCCTGCTGGTATAGTCGGGGGGTGAGGCTGCCCCCCTGCTGGTATAGTCGGGGGGTGAGGCTGCCCCCCTGCTGGTATAGTCGGGGGGTGAGGCTGCCCTCCTGCTGGTATAGTCGGGGTGAGGCTGCCCCCCTGCTGGTATAGTCGGGGTGAGGCTGCCCCCCTGCTGGTATAGTCGGGGGGTGAGGCTGCCCCCCTGCTGGTATAGTCGGGGGGTGAGGCTGCCCCCCTGCTGGTATAGTCGGGGGGTGAGGCTGCCCTCCTGCTGGTATAGTCGGGGTGAGGCTGCCCCCCTGCTGGTATAGTCGGGGTGAGGCTGCCCTCCTGCTGGTCCTGACAGGTAAGTGTATGGTCAGTACTGGCCCTCGGCCATCGGCCTCCCCTGGGCACTGACATGACTGGGGTCACCAGTCCATATAACCAGGACCAGCCAGAGCTGCGCTTTCTGTACAGTGGGTCAGGACTCTTTGGAGCAGTTGTCTATGGTAACCAATCACATTGCTGCTTTCAGTTTCCTCTAACAACCACAGGTGGTATCTGAGAGGTTGCTATGGGCAACTGCTCCACTTTTCAGTTTAGATAAGTTTCACCATTGTCTCCAGGGCAGATACGACCGGACACGTGATACATGTACAGTATATATAATGGGGGGGGGGGGTCATGTATGTGACCCCGAGGAGAGGACACGTGATACATGTACAGTATATATAATGGGGGGGGGGGGTCATGTATGTGACCCCGAGGAGAGGACACGTGATACATGTACAGTATATATAATGGGGGGGGGGGGGGTCATGTATGTGACCCCGAGGAGAGGACACGTGATACATGTACAGTATATATAATGGGGGGGGGGGGTCATGTATGTGACCCCGAGGAGAGGACACGTGATACATGTACAGTATATATAATGGGGGGGGGGGGTCATGTATGTGACCCCGAGGAGAGGACACGTGATACATGTACAGTATATATAATGGGGGGGGGGGTCATGTATGTGACCCCGAGGAGAGGACACGTGATACATGTACAGTATATATAATGGGGGGGGGGGTCATGTATGTGACCCCGAGGAGAGGACACGTGATACATGTACAGTATATATAATGGGGGGGGGGGGGTCATGTATGTGACCCCGAGGAGAGGACACGTGATACATGTACAGTATATATAATGGGGGGGGGGGTCATGTATGTGACCCCGAGGAGAGGACACGTGATACATGTACAGTATATATAATGGGGGGGGGTCATGTATGTGACCCGAGGAGAGGACACGTGATACATGTACAGTATATATAATTGGGGGGGGGGGTCATGTATGTGACCCCGAGGAGAGGACAATACAGGTACAGTATATATAATGGGGGGGGGGGGGGGTCATGTATGTGACCCCGAGGAGAGGACACGGGATACATGTACAGTATATATAATGAGGGGGGGTCATGTATGTGACCCCGAGGAGAGGACATGGGATACATGTACAGTATATATAATGGGGGGGGTCATGTATGTGACCCCGAGGAGAGGACACGGGATACATGTACAGTATATATAATGGGGGGGGACTCATGTATGTGACCCCGAGGAGCGGACACGGGATACACGTACAGTATATATAATGAGGGGGGGGGGGGGTCATGTATGTGACCCCGAGGAGCGGACACGTGATACATGTACAGTATATATAATGGGGGGGGGGGGGTCATGTATGTGACCCCGAGGAGAGGACACGTGATACATGTACAGTATATATAATGGGGGGTGGGTCATGTATGTGACCCCGAGGAGAGGACACGTGATACATGTACAGTATATATAATGGGGGGGGGGTATGTGACCCCGAGGAGAGGACACGGGATACATGTACAGTATATATAATGGGGGGGGAGGGTCATGTATGTGACCCCGAGGAGAGGACACGTGATACATGTACAGTATATATAATGGGGGGGGGGGTATGTGACCCCGAGGAGAGGACACGGGATACATGTACAGTATATATAATGGGGGGGGGGGGGGGTCATGTATGTGACCCCGAGGAGAGCACACGGGCTACATGTACAGTATATATAATGAGGGGGGGTCATGTATGTGACCCCGGGGAGAGGACACGGGATACATGTACAGTATATATAATGGGGGGGGGTCATGTATGTGACCCCGAGGAGCGGACACGGGATACACGTACAGTATATATAATGGGGGGGGGTCATGTATGTGACCCCGAGGAGAGGACACGGGATACATGTACAGTATATATAATGGGGGGGGGGGGGGGGACTCATGTATGTGACCCTGAGGAGCGGACACGGGATACACGTACAGTATAGATAATTGGGGGGGGGGACTGATGTATGTGCACGAGGAGCGGACATGGGATACACGTACAGTATATATAATGGGGGGGTGTATATGACCCCGAGGAGCGAACACGTGATACATGTACAGTATATATAATGGGGGGGGGGGACTCATGTATGTGACCCCGAGGAGCGAACACGTGATACACGTACAGTATGTATAATGGGGGGGGGGAACTCATGTATGTGACCCCGAGGAGCGAACACGTGATACACGTACAGTATATATAATGGGGGGGGGTCATGTATGTGACCCCGAGGAGCGGACATGGGATACACGTACA
>NC_079198.1:3632936-3658656 GCF_029499605.1 Hyla sarda | reverse complement strand
CCAGTATACACCCCAGTATCAGTAATGCCCCCACCAGTATACACCCCAGTATCAGTAATGCCCCCCACCCGTATACACCCGCAGTATCAGTAATGCCCCCACCAGTATACACCCCAGTATCAGTAATGCCCCCACCAGTATATACCCCAGTATCAGTAATGCCCCCACCCAGTATACACTCCAGTATCAGTAATGCCCCCACCCAGTATACACCCCAGTATCAGTAATGCCCCAACCAGTATACACCCCAGTATCAGTAATGCCCCCACCCAGGTATACACCCCAGTATCAGTAATGCCCCCACCAGTATACACCCCAGTATCAGTAATGCCCCCACCCGTATACACCCCAGTATCAGTAATGCCCCCACCCAGTATACACCCCAGTATCAGTAATGCCCCCACCCGTATACACCCCAGTATCAGTAATGCCCCCACCCAGTATACACCCCAGTATCAGTAATGCCCCCACCCAGTATACACCCCAGTATCAGTAATGCCCCCACCAGTATACACCCCAGTATCAGTAATGCCCCCACCCAGTATACACCCCAGTATCAGTAATGCCCCCACCCAGTATACACCCCAGTATCAGTAATGCCCCCACCCAGTATACACCCCAGTATCAGTAATGCCCCCACCCAGTATACACCCCAGTATCAGTAATGCCCCACCCAGTATACACCCCAGTATCAGTAATGCCCCCACCCGTATACACCCCAGTATCAGTAATGCCCCCACCCAGTATACACCCCAGTATCAGTAATGCCCCCACCCAGTATACACCCCAGTATCAGTAATGCCCCCCCCAGTATACACCCCAGTATCAGTAATGCCCCCCCCAGTATACACCCCAGTATCAGTAATGCCCCCCCCAGTATACACCCCAGTATCAGTAATGCCCCCACCCAGTATACACCCCAGTATCAGTAATGCCCCCCACCAGTATACACCCCAGTATCAGTAATGCCCCCCACCAGTATACACCCCCAGTATCAGTAATGCCCCCACCAGTATACACCCCAGTATCAGTAATGCCCCCACCAGTATACACCCCAGTATCAGTAATGCCCCCACCCAGTATACACCCCAGTATCAGTAATGCCCCCACCCAGTATACACCCCAGTATCAGTAATGCCCCCACCCAGTATACACCCCAGTATCAGTAATGCCCCCACCCCAGTATACACCCCAGTATCAGTAATGCCCCCACCCAGTATACACCCCAGTATCAGTAATGCCCCCACCCAGTATACACCCCAGTATCAGTAATGCCCCCACCCAGTATACACCCCAGTATCAGTAATGCCCCAACCAGTATACACCCAGTATCAGTAATGCCCCCAACCAGTATACACCCCAGTATCAGTAATGCCCCCACCGGTATACACCCCAGTATCAGTAATGCCCCCACCGGTATACACCCCAGTATCAGTAATGCCCCCACCGGTATACACCCCAGTATCAGTAATGCCCCCACCGGTATACACCCCAGTATCAGTAATGCCCCCACCGGTATACACCCCAGTATCAGTAATGCCCCCACCGGTATACACCCCAGTATCAGTAATGCCCCCACCGGTATACACCCCAGTATCAGTAATGCCCCCACCGGTATACACCCCAGTATCAGTAATGCCCCCACCGGTATACACCCCAGTATCAGTAATGCCCCCACCGGTATACACCCCAGTATCAGTAATGCCCCCACCGGTATACACCCCAGTATCAGTAATGCCCCCACCGGTATACACCCCAGTATCAGTAATGCCCCCACCGGTATACACCCCAGTATCAGTAATACCCCACAGTATATACCCCCAGTATCAGTAATACCCCACAGTATATACCCCAGTATCAGTAATACCCCACAGTATATACCCCAGTATCAGTAATACCCCACAGTATATACCCCAGTATCAGTAATACCCCACAGTATATACCCCAGTATCAGTAATGCCTCACAGTATATACCCCAGTATCAGTAATGCCTCAGTATCAGTAATGCCCCACAGTATATACCCCAGTATCAGTAATACCCCACAGTATCAGTAATACCCCACAGTATACACCCCAGTATCAGTAATACCCCACAGTATACACCCCAGTATCAGTAATGCCCCAGTATCAGTATTGCCCCACAGTATATACCCCAGTATCAGTAATGCCTCAGTAATGCCCCCACAGTATATACCCCAGTATCAGTAATGCCCCCACAGTATATACCCCAGTATCAGTAATACCCCACAGTATATACCTCAGTATCAGTAATGCCCCCACAGTATATACCTCAGTATCAGTAATGCCCCCACAGTATATACCCCAGTATCAGTAATGCGCCCACAGTATATACCCCAGTATCAGTAATGCGCCCACAGTATATACCCCAGTATCAGTAATGCCCCCACAGTATATACCCCAGTATCAGTAATACCCCACAGTATATACCTCAGTATCAGTAATGCCTCAGTATCAGTAATGCCCCCACAGTATATACCCAGTATCAGTAATGCCTCAGTATCAGTAATGCCCCCACAGTATATACCCCCAGTATCAGTAATGCCCCCACAGTATATACCCCAGTATCAGTAATGCCTCAGTATCAGTAATGCCCCCACAGTATATACCCCAGTATCAGTAATGCCTCAGTATCAGTAATGCCTCAGTATCAGTAATGCCCCCACAGTATATACCCCAGTATCAGTAATGCCTCAGTATCAGTAATGCCCCCACAGTATATACCCCAGTATCAGTAATGCCTCAGTATCAGTAATGCCTCAGTATCAGTAATGCCCCCACCAGTATATACCCCAGTATCAGTAATGCCCCCACCAGTATACACCCCAGTATCAGTAATGCCCCACAGTATATACCCCAGTATCAGTAATACCCCAGTATCAGTAATGCCCCCCACCAGTATATACCCCAGTATCAGTAATGCCCCCACCAGTATATACCCCAGTATCAGTAATACCCCAGTATCAGTAATACCCCACAGTATATACCCCAGTATCAGTAATGCCCCCACAGTATATACCCAGTATCAGTAATGCCTCAGTATCAGTAATACCCCACAGTATATACCCCAGTATCAGTAATGCCCCCTCTCCTGCACTCACCGCGCTCCTCTATGCCCCTGTACACACAGTCCGTTTTATCCCCCGTGCAGTGCATTGTGGGTCTCGCCCGTTCCTCACCCGTCTCCATGCTGCTCCGCTGTCATCTCTGTACCGGCCGCCGGCACCGGAGCTGTGCGCGGGGCATGCCGGGAGCTGTAGTTCCCTCCTACAATCGGCTCCTCCCCCACATCACAGCCGGTGTCTCCTCCGCTCCATACCGAGGGCGCAGAGTTACCGGTAGGGGGGCGTGGTCTATCACAACCAATCACAACACGGCTCTCATTCTCATACTCGCTGATGAAACGAAAGCAGGGATGTGATTGGCAGCTGTGGACTGCACGTGACTGGCAAGACAAGAGGTCAGAGGATGAAGCAGTGTTTCCCAACCAGGGGGCCTCCAGCTGTTGTAGAACTACAACTCTCAGCATGTCTGGTCAGCTAATGGCTACAGCTGGAGGCCCCCTGGTTGGGATCATTACTGCTGGAGGTGGAGGCCCCCTTAATGGACTTATCCAGGATTGGAAAAAGCCGCTTTCTCCAGAAACAGCGCCACCCTGTCCTCAGGTTGTGTTTGGTATTGCAGCTCAGCCAAGTTGTAATACCACACAGCCTTCTCTTTGCCTGAAGGGGGCAGCTGTGTCACCAGGGCAGGTACCGAGTTGTACAGGTGAAACCATAAGCACAATGCTGTGGTGACCCCAGTACAGGAGTATAACCCCCATCATACTGCCCCCTGTGGTTGGTGGAGGCTGTGGTGACCAGTACAGGAGTATAACCCCCATCATACTGCCCCCTGTGGTTGGTGGAGGCTGTGGTGACCCCAGTACAGGAGTATAACCCCCATCATACTGCCCCCTGTGGTTGGTGGAGGCTGTGGTGACCCCAGTACAGGAGTATAACCCCCATCATACTGCCCCTGTGGTTGGGGGATGCTGTGGTGACCCCAGTACAGGAGTATAACCCCCATCATACTGCCCCCTGTGGTTGGTGGAGGCTGTGGTGACCAGTACAGGAGTATAACCCCCATCATACTGCCCCTGTGGTTGGGGGATGCTGTGGTGACCCCAGTACAGGAGTATAACCCCCATCATACTGCCCCCTGTGGTTGGTGGAGGCTGTGGTGACCCCAGTACAGGAGTATAACCCCCATCATACTGCCCCCTGTGGTTGGTGGAGGCTGTGGTGACCCCAATACAGGAGTATAACCCCCATCATACTGCCCCTGTGGTTGGTGGAGGCTGTGGTGACCAGTACAGGAGTATAACCCCCATCATACTGCCCCCTGTGGTTGGTGGAGGCTGTGGTGACCCCAGTACAGGAGTATAACCCCCATCATACTGCCCCTGTGGTTGGTGGAGGCTGTGGTGACCAGTACAGGAGTATAACCCCCATCATACTGCCCCTGTGGTTGGTGGAGGCTGTGGTGACCCCAGTACAGGAGTATAACCCCCATCATACTGCCCCCTGTGGTTGGTGGAGGCTGTGGTGACCAGTACAGGAGTATAACCCCCATCATACTGCCCCCTGTGGTTGGTGGAGGCTGTGGTGACCAGTACAGGAGTATAACCCCCATCATACTGCCCCCTGTGGTTGGTGGAGGCTGTGGTGACCTCAGTACAGGAGTATAACCCCCATCATACTGCCCCCTGTGGTTGGTGAAGGCTGTGGTGACCCCAGTACAGGAGTATAACCCCCATCATACTGCCCCTTGTGGTTGGTGGAGGCTGTGGTGACCAGTACAGGGGTATAACCCCCATCATACTGCCCCCTGTGGTTGGTGGAGGCTGTGGTGACCTCAGTACAGGAGTATAATCCCCATCATACTGCCCCCTGTGGTTGGTGGAGGCTGTGGTGACCCCAGTACAGGAGTATAACCCCCATCATACTGCCCCCTGTGGTTGGTGGAGGCTGTGGTGACCTGAGTACAGGAGTATAACCCCCATCATACTGTCCCCTGTGGTTGGTGGAGGCTGTGGTGACCTCAGTACAGGAGTATAACCCCCATCATACTGCCCCCTGTGGTTGGTGGAGGCTGGGGTGACCAGTACAGGAGTATAACCCCCATCATACTGCCCCCTGTGGTTGGTGGAGGCTGTGGTGACCCCAGTACAGGAGTATAACCCCCATCATACTGCCCCCTGGAGTTGGTGGAGGCTGTGGTGACCCCAGTACAGGAGTATAACCCCCATCATACTAGCTGGGTGTTTCGGGTTCAGCAGTCACCTGACCTCTGGTCACATGGAGGAAGTGACTTCTATAAATGACTTTATCTCTGAACTTCCCGTTTTTGGGGTCAGGACTGAATTTTACTATAACTCAGAAATCCCTGTGTGAACAGATATTTCACCCGTCATCTATGTATGATGATACTGCCTGCTGAGCCATGTATCTAAGCCTATCAGGTGTGATACTGCCTGCTGAGCCATGTATCTAAGCCTATCAGGTGTGATACTGCCTGCTGAGCCATGTATCTAAGCCTATCAGGTGTGATACTGCCTGCTGAGCCATGTATCTAAGCCTATCAGGTGTGATACTGCCTGCTGAGCCATGTATCTAAGCCTATCAGGTGTGATACTGCCTGCTGAGCCATGTATCTAAGCCTATCAGGTGTGATACTGCCTGCTGAGCCATGTATCTAAGCCTATCAGGTGTGATACTGCCTGCTGAGCCATGTATCTAAGCCTATCAGGTGTGATACTGCCTGCTGAGCCATGTATCTAAGCCTATCAGGTGTGATACTGCCTGCTGAGCCATGTATCTAAGCCTATCAGGTGTGATACTGCCTGCTGAGCCATGTATCTAAGCCTATCAGGTGTGATACTGCCTGCTGAGCCATGTATCTAAGCCTATCAGGTGTGATACTGCCTGCTGAGCCATGTATCTAAGCCTATCAGGTGTGATACTGCCTGCTGAGCCATGTATCTAAGCCTATCAGGTGTGATACTGCCTGCTGAGCCATGTATCTAAGCCTATCAGGTGTGATACTGCCTGCTGAGCCATGTATCTAAGCCTATCAGGTGTGATACTGCCTGCTGAGCCATGTATCTAAGCCTATCAGGTGTGATACTGCCTGCTGAGCCATGTATCTAAGCCTATCAGGTGTGATACTGCCTGCTGAGCCATGTATCTAAGCCTATCAGGTGTGATACTGCCTGCTGAGCCATGTATCTAAGCCTATCAGGTGTGATACTGCCTGCTGAGCCATGTATCTAAGCCTATCAGGTGTGATACTGCCTGCTGAGCCATGTATCTAAGCCTATCAGGTGTGATACTGCCTGCTGAGCCATGTATCTAAGCCTATCAGGTGTGATACTGCCTGCTGAGCCATGTATCTAAGCCTATCAGGTGTGATACTGCCTGCTGAGCCATGTATCTAAGCCTATCAGGTGTGATACTGCCTGCTGAGCCATGTATCTAAGCCTATCAGGTGTGATACTGCCTGCTGAGCCATGTATCTAAGCCTATCAGGTGTGATACTGCCTGCTGAGCCATGTATCTAAGCCTATCAGGTGTGATACTGCCTGCTGAGCCATGTATCTAAGCCTATCAGGTGTGATACTGCCTGCTGAGCCATGTATCTAAGCCTATCAGGTGTGATACTGCCTGCTGAGCCATGTATCTAAGCCTATCAGGTGTGATACTGCCTGCTGAGCCATGTATCTAAGCCTATCAGGTGTGATACTGCCTGCTGAGCCATGTATCTAAGCCTATCAGGTGTGATACTGCCTGCTGAGCCATGTATCTAAGCCTATCATGTGTGATACTGCCTGCTGAGCCATGTATCTAAGCCTATCAGGTGTGATACTGCCTGCTGAGCCATGTATCTAAGCCTATCAGGTGTGATACTGCCTGCTGAGCTATGTATCTAAGCCTATCATGTGTGATACTGCCTGCTGAGCCATGTATCTAAGCCTATCATGTGTGATACTGCCTGCTGAGCCATGTATCTAAGCCTATCAGGTGTGATACTGTCTGCTGAGCTATGTATCTAAGCCTATCAGGTGTGATACTCCCTTCTGAGCCATGTATCTAAGCCTATCAGGTGCGATACTGCCTGCTGAGACATGTATCTAAGCCTATCAGGTGTGATACTGCATGCTGAGACATGTATCTAAGCCTAACAGGTGTGATACTGCCTGCTGAGACATGTATCTAAGCCTATCAGGTGTGATACTGCCTGCTGAGACATGTATCTAAGCCTATCAGGTGTGATACTGCCTTCTGAGCCATGTATCTAAGCCTATCATGTGATACTGCCTGCTGAGACATGTATCTAAGCCTATCAGGTGTGATACTGCCTGCTGAGCCATGTATCTAAGCCTATCAGGTGTGATACTGCCTGCTGAGCCATGTATCTAAGCCTATAAGGTGTGATACTGCCTGCTGAGCCATGTATCTAAGCCTATCAGGTGTGATATTGCCTGCTGAGCCCCTGTATCTAAGCCAATCAAGTGTGATACTGTCTGCTGATCTGCTGTAACCAATTCTATCATGTGTGATACTGCCTTCTGAACCCCTCTGTATCTAAGCCTATCATGTGTGATACTGTCTGCTGAGTCCCTGTATCTAAGCTTATCAGGTGTGATACTGTCTGCTGAGCTGCTGTATCTAATCTTATGATGTGTGATACAACCTTCTGGCCCATAAGGCTGTGGTCCTTGCTCGCTCACCTGTCATTAGTCATGTAGTTCTTCCTGTCATTAGTAATGTAGTTCTTCCTGTCATTAGTCATGTAGTTCTTCCTGTCATTAGTCATGTAGTTCTTCCTGTCATTAGTCATGTAGTTCTTCCTGTCATTAGTCATGTAGTTCTTCCTGTCATTAGTCATGTAGTTCTTCCTGTCATTAGTCATGTAGTTCTTCCTGTCATTAGTCATGTAGTTCTTCCTGTCACTCCGCTCACTGTCCCCGTTTGTAGGTCAGAGGTAGAGAGCAGCACCTTTATTCTGATGCCATTAGAGTCGGGATGTTATTTTTCCCTACTATGGGGCAATTGGCATCAGCCTCATAGGATTTTTTGCCTATTTCTGGATCCACACAGTGGGGTAATGGTATATAGGTAGAGGCCTTTATAATAGGGCAGTAACCGTTTCTACTTTAGGATTACCAGTACCGGCACACATTGGCGTACGGTGACATTGGCGCTGTGGCCGCTGCACACGTGGTATTTCACGACCTCCTGAGTGATGTGGAGAACACGGTGACCCAGATCCATCATTATAAATACAGGATCACAGAGAGCGGGAGCCTGCGCCGAGCGGTGGGTGGTGGGGTCTGGTACTGCAGCACAACCTCCAGTCAATTCATCGTTTCACTATAGAACAGTATTTCCCAACCGGGGTGCCTCCAGCTTTTGCAAAACTACAACTCCCAGCATGCCTGGACATGCTGGGAGTTGTAGTTTTGCAACAGCTGGAGGCACCCCAGTTGGGAAATACTGTTCTATAACATGGTGGATGTGGGACCCCGCATTCTGCTGGAGACCTTGTGTCCTGACATCATGTGGAGGTTACTGTGACACAGACCACCTACCTGACCATTGTACACACCAAGGCCCCCCCTTCATGTTAGCCGGACCCCTAATGTAATCGGCCTCTATCAGCAGGATAATGCCCCCCAGGCCACACTGCAGGCATTGTTCAGGAGTGAGGGCCTCAGGGGTCAAATCACAGGACTATTGGTCCGGGCCTCAGGGGTCAAATCACAGGACTATTGGTCCGGGCCTCAGGGGTCAAATCACAGGACTATTGGTCCGGGCCACAGGGGTCAAATCACAGGACTATTGGTCCGGGCCACAGGGGTCAGAGCACTGGGCTATGGAGTCCAGGCCTCAAGGGGTCACAGGGAATTGGGCTCCGGGCCTCTGGGGTTCACAGTACAGGGCCTATGGGGTCCAGGCCTCAGGGGTTGACAATACAGGGCTTTGGGTTCCAGGCTTCTAGGGGTCATAGCACAGGGAATTGGGGTCTGAGCCTCAGGGGTCACAGCACATGGCTTTAGGGTCGGGGCCTCAGGGGTTGACAGTACTAGGTTATGGGGTCCAGGCCTTAGCACAGGTCTATGGAGTCCAGGGCACTGGGGTCACAGCACTTGGCTATGGGGTCCGGGCGTCGGGGGGGAGGTTTACAGTAGAGGGCTATGGGGTCTGAGCTTCAACAGGCCCCAGGGGGACTGGTACAATATATGGCCGATCAGTGAACACAATATATGAGGAGTGCAGAGGGAAAAGCTTATATCCCAGGGCCCGTCTGATCCGTGTAGAGCCGAGTGCTGCTCCTCCTGCAGTGAGAGCCCTGAAGAGCCCTCAAGTGTTTGACAACAAGCAGCGACAGCGACACTTCACCGGGAGCCGCCAGGACCGGACATCACCTCCTGTCAGCGCAGCTCTGCCCCAGGGTATAATGTACTATATGGCGGCTCTATATACCCCCTGGACACTGTGTGGGATGTACAATCACTACAACTCCCAGCAGGATGCAGACGGCCACGATGTTATACATGTCCAGGCGCTCACACCCCGACCACTGCTTAAAGGGGATGTCCAGGCATAAAAACACAGAGCTTGTCCAAAAACAGTGCCACCCCTGTCCTGAGGGGGTGTGTGGTATTACAACTTGGGTCCATTTACTTTAATGGAACTGAGCTGCACTACCACACACAACCTGAAGACAGGGGTGGTGCTGTTTTTAAATCCCCTTTTTTTCAATTCCTGGATAACTCTTATAAGCACAAAAATAATATGTAGGGCAGTGTTTCCCAACCAGTGAGCCTCCAGCTGTTGCAAAACTACAACTCCCAGCATACCTGGACAGCCTTTGGTTTTGAAACACCCTAGTTGTGAAACACTGATGTAGGGTCATGATTAAAGATGTAAGTGAATAGGGAAGAGTTTCCCAACCAGGGTGCCTCCAGCTGTTGCAAAACTACAACTCCCAGCATGCCCGCACAGCCAACGGCTATGCGGGCATGCTGAGAGTTGTAGTTTTGCAACAGCTGGGAGGTGCTCTGGTTAGAAAATACTGCAATAAACAATGATATTTTTTTATTTTAGTCAGACTTCTGATCACATGACCCAGTTACGGTAATGAAATGAATCAATACAACAGCTGTCTGGGAATGCTGGGAGTTGTAGTTTTGCAACAGCTGAAGGCACCCTGGTTGGGAAACACTGTACTAGTTGATGGATACCAATGGCAGCCCAGCAGGTTCAGCACGTCCCAGCAAGGCCTCACTTATGGCAACAGAATTAAAGTTGTGTAGCAAAAGAAACTACCTGTGTATTGTATCAAAATGTATACAGTGGTCCCTCAACATACGATGGTAAGTCGTTCCAAACAAGCCATCGTTTGTCGAATCCATCGTATGTTGAGGGATTCGTGCAATGTAAAGTATAGGAAACTGTACTCACCTGTCCCCGCCGCTCCCGAAGGTGACCCCGGCCTCCGCTGTCTTCTCCGGTCCTCCGCTGGGCTCTCCGCTGGTCTTCTCCGGTCCTCCGCTGGTCTTCTCCGGTCCTCCGCTGGTCTTCTCCGGTCCTCCGCTGTCTTCTCCGGTCCTCCGCTGTCTTCTCCGGTCCTCCGCTGTCTTCTCCGGTCCTCCGCTGGTCTTCTCCGGTCCTCCGCTGGTCTTCTCCGGTCCTCCGCTGGTCTTCTCCGGTCCTCCGCTGGTCTTCTCCGGTCCTCCGCTGGTCTTCTCCGGTCCTCCGCTGTCTTCTCCGGTCCTCCGCTGTCTTCTCCGGTCCTCCGCTGTCTTCTCCGGTCCTCCGCTGTCTTCTCCGGTCCTCCGCTGTCTTCCGCAAGGCCTTACTGGGCCTGCGTAGCGACGTCATTACGCCGCTGCGTACGCCATTCCTATTGGATGACGTGCGCAGCAGCGTATTGACGTCATCGGAGAGGGCCGAGAAGACACCGGAAGACCAGCGCTGGACCCGGAGGGCACCCCGGAGCATCGTGGAGGGGTAAGTAATACTTACCGCACCACACGGGGAACATTAAGCTGCTAACCGGCGGCAGCTTAAGCATTTGGCGCTGCCGGATAGCACTTAATGCGATGGCCCCAACATAAAAAAGCATCGTATGTCGATTTCATCATATGTCGGGGCCATCGTAGGTCGGGGGGTCACTGTATTAATAAGTTGCTTTTATATAATGCTGTTAGCCATATTGCAGAGATCTTCGATCAGTCAGCACCAGTTGAGACCATTGATGGGATGGGGGGAGCTACACAATCTACTCATTAGATTTATGGCTCCTTAGATAAGGCAGCAGGAAACCTTTTCCAGTCACTGTAAGGCTGCATTCACACCTCGTTTTTTACATACGGGTGCCAGATCCGGCTGGGGGAGGGGGAAACCGGGCGCTCCTGTACCCCAGCCGGATCAGCCCGAGACTCAATTTACTTTAATGAGCCGACTGGAGTCAAACGGTGACTCCGGTCGGCTCAGTTTTGACCCGTATGCGGTTTCCTGACCGGACCTAAAACCATAGTATACTACGGTTTTAGGTCCAGTCCAAAACCGGATACGGGTAAAAACTGAGCCAACCGGAGTCACCATGCTCATACGGGTGCCGGATCCATCTGGGGGAGGGGCAAACCGGGCGCTCCCGTACCCCAGCCAAATCCGGCACCCGTATGTAAAAAACAAGGTGTGAATGCAGCCTAATTTCTGTCAAAACAGGCTCCCTGCTGCCTTATCTAATGAGCAGTAACACCAGCTCCCCCCTTCACATCACTGGTCTCTGCTTATGCTGACAGTGGTGGAGAAAGGAGCAGGGACAGAGCAGACTGCTTTCAGAGGCTGTGATGTGACGTCACAGCTTACAAGTGAGCAGCACAGTTTATATGGAAGATCTCTGGTATATGGCTTATACCATATGGAAGTTACATCATTATACTTTTTGACATTTCTTTCGCCTTACACCCTCTTTACTCTTCATTTACTTTTCTCTCTCTCATTGTCAGTGCAGGAATTTGGGGATCAGGTGTTCGCTCTCCAGACTGTATCACCGCAGATTTGGCTAATTTCACCTACAGGCGACTGAAAGGAATCCGGCCATATACGGACAGCCCTGAGGTGAATATAGCAGCAGGAGATTCTAGAACACCTTACCTGGAGTGATCCGGCCATATACGGACAGATCTGAGGTGAATATAGCAGCAGGAGATTCTAGAACACCTTACCTGGAGTGAACCGGCCATATACGGACAGCCCTGAGGTGAATATAGCAGCAGGAGATTCTAGAACACCTTACCTGGAGTGATCCGGCCATATACGGACAGATCTGAGGTGAATATAGCAGCAGGAGATTCTAGAACACCTTACCTGGAGTGAACCGGCCATATACGGACAGCCCTGAGGTGAATATAGCAGCAGGAGATTCTAGAACACCTTACCTGGAGTGATCCGGTCATATACGGACAGCCCTGAGGTGAATATAGCAGCAGGAGATTCTAGAACACCTTACCTGGAGTGATCCGGCCATATACGGACAGATCTGAGGTGAATATAGCAGCAGGAGATTCTAGAACACCTTACCTGGAGTGATCCGGCCATATACGGACAGATCTGAGGTGAATATAGCAGCAGGAGATTCTAGAACACCTTACCTGGAGTGATCCGGTCATATACGGACAGCCCTGAGGTGAATATAGCAGCAGGAGATTCTAGAACACCTTACCTGGAGTGATCCGGCCATATAAGGACAGCCCTGAGGTGAATATAGCAGCAGGAGATTCTATATCAACTTACCTGGAGTGATCCGGCCATATACGGATAGATCTGAGGTGAATATAGCAGCAGGAGATTCTAGAACACCTTACCTGGAGTGATCCGGCCATATAAGGACAGATCTGAGGTGAATATAGCAGCAGGAGATTCTAGAACACCTTACCTGGAGTGAACCGGCCATATACGGACAGATCTGAGGTGAATATAGCAGCAGGAGATTCTATATCACCTTACCTGGAGTGATCCGGCCATATAAGGACAGCCCTGAGGTGAATATAGCAGCAGGAGATTCTATATCACCTTACCTGGAGTGATCCGGCCATAAAGCCGCCATACGTTCCTCTATACTACACCGCGCCCGTTACCTACATTCACTCCGCACAGATCCAGAGCCCAGAAGCTTTAATAATTAGATGAATTTCAGGTACAATTTAGTCATTTACTTCACTTCCTCCAAAGGAAAAACACAAAGAAGCAGCAGAAAAGTCCAGCAAACTCTCAGCAGCGCAATGGGCGGAGCTCAGAAACGGCGCTGACGAGAACTCCTCACAGGAAAGGGAGCGCTGTGGGTGGTGTCATACCGAGCGGGTGAACGTGTTGTGCGGCGTTAGGCCTGCGCCGCCTTCTCCTTGTAAGTCGCCATCATTTTCTTTATTTCAGCGATGGCCTTACCGGGGTTCAAGCCCTAAAACAAAAAGGATCGTGTCAGATGTGATGGATGGGAGACGGAGGGATCTGTGGTGGGAAGCGGCTGCCTCTTTACTCCCCATAGACTCAGGCAAATAGCTGGGACTTGTAGTCTTACAGGAGCCGGAGGATGATGGCTGTAAATATTAGGTACAAGCGCTCACTGACCACTTTATTAGGTACACCTCTCTAGGCCCGGGATGCCATGTCATTTAAATCCTCTTTCCTCCCCATTCTGATGCTCGGTTTGTAATTGTGCAAATTGTCTTAACCGTGTCCACATGCCTAAATGCATAGAATCACTGTCACGTGATTGGCTGAGGAGCTATTTGTGTAAACAACCAATTGAACCGGTGTACCTAATAAAGTGGCCAGTGAGTGAAGTAAAGCAGAACTGCTAAATTCTACACTTCAGAGCAGCATTCGGGATTCTCCCACCAGACTTTATGTCCAGGCATGCTGAGAGTTGTAGTTTTCAAACAGCTGGAGGCACCCTGGTTAGGAAACACTGCATTATAGTCATGCAGTCCTTATAAAAATAAAAAATAAATAAAACAGTAACAATAAATGTACAAGCAGGTTGGGTCACCAATAACCGGAAGCTTCTATCAGAGAGCTGAGGGTTTGTTACCTTGGGACATGTCCTAGTGCAGTTCATGATGGTGTGGCAGCGGTACAGGGAGAACGGGTCCTGCAGTTTGGCTAACCGTTCCTCAGTGAAGTCATCTCGGGAGTCGATCATCCACCGATAGGCCTGAAATCCAGAACACAACGACAGTGCAGGGCCATATAATCATCCAGAACGCTGCGTCATATAATCCAGAACACAACGACAGCACAGGGGCCATATAATCCAGAACCCAAAGACAGCGCAGGGGCCATATAATCCAGAACACAACGACAGCACAGGGGCCATATAATCCAGAACACAACGACAGCACAGGGCCATATAATCATCCAGAACACTGCGCCATATAATCCAGAACACAATGACAGCGCAGGGCCGTATAATCATCCAGAACCCAACGACAGTGCAGGGCCATATAATCATCCAGAACGCTGCGCCATATAATCCAGAACACAACGACAGCACAGGGGCCATATAATCCAGAACACAACGACAGCACAGGGCCATATAATCATCCAGAACGCTGCGCCATATAATCCAGAGCGCAACAACAGCGCAGGGCCATATAATCCAGAGCGCAACAACAGCGCAGGGCCATATAATCCAGAACACAACGACAGCGCAGGGCCATATAATCATCCAGAACACTGCGCCATATAATCCAGAACACAACGACAGCACAGGGGACATATAATCCGACAGTGCAGCGGCCATATAATCCAGAACACAACGACAGCGCAGGGGACATATAATCCAGAACGCAACGACAGCGCAGAGGACATATAATCCAGAACGCAACGACAGCACAGCGGCCATATAATCCAGAACACAACGACAGCGCAGGGGACATATAATCCAGAACACAATGACAGCGCAGGGGACATATAATCCAGAACGCAACGACAGCGCAGGGGCCATATAATCCAGAACGCAGCGACAGCACAGCGGCCAAATAATCCAGAACGCAACGACAGCGCAGGGGCCATATAATTCAGAACACAACGACAGTGCAGACCATTTAATCATCCAGAACACAACGACAGCGCAGGGCCGTATAATCATCCAGAACACAACGACAGCGCAGGGCCATATAATCATCCAGAACGCTGCGCCATATAATCCAGAACACAACGACAGTGCAGGGGCCATATAATCATCCAGAACACAACGACAGTGCAGACCATTTAATCATCCAGAACACAACGACAGTGCAGGGCCATATAATCATCCAGAACGCTGCGCCATATAATCCAGAACACAACGACAGCACAGGGGCCATATAATCCAGAACACAACGACAGCGCAGGGCCATATAATCATCCAGAACACAACGACAGGGCAGGGCCATATAATCCAGAACCCAACGACAGCGCAGGGCCATATAATCCAGAACCCAACGACAGTGCAGGGCCATATAATCATCCAGAACACAACGACAGTACAGGGCCATATAATCATCCAGAACGCTGCGCCATATAATCCAGAACACAATGACAGCGCAGGGGACATATAATCCAGAACGCAACGACAGCGCAGGGGCCATATAATCCAGAACGCAACGACAGCGCAGGGGCCATATAATCCAGAACGCAACGACAGCGCAGGGCCAAATTATCATCCAGAACGCAACGACAGCGCAGGGGCCATATAATCCAGAACACAACAACAGTGCAGGGGCCATATAATCCAGAACACAACGACAGTGCAGGGCCATATAATCCAGAACACAACGACAGTGCAGGGCCATATAATCCAGAACACAACAACAGCGCAGGGGCCATATAATCCAGAACACAACAACAGCGCAGGGGCCATATAATCCAGAACACAACAACAGCGCAGGGGCCATATAATCCAGATAACAGGGGGATCCCCACAATGAGCAGATATAAGGGGCAACAAATTTTACCAGGACTCAGAGTCTGATACTTTTCCCAATGAAATAAAAAGTGTTGCCTAAAAAAATTGCAAATGAGCCGCGTCCTGATCCCCCCCTCTAGGTGACTGGTGCAATTTACCTGCATGAGGACGGCTGGGCCCAGATACTTGTCTCCATTCCACCAATAACTGGGACAACTTGTGCTACAGCAAGCGCAGAGGATGCACTCATAGAGCCCGTCCTGTAAGGAAAACACCGGGGTGAGTGCAGCTCTGGAGTATAATACAGGATATAATCAGGATCAGTACAGGATAAGTAATGTAATGTATGTACACAGTGACCTCACCAGCAGAATAGTGAGTACAGCTCTGGAGTATAATACAGGATATAACTCAGGATCAGTACAGGATAAGTAATGTAATGTATATACACAGTGATCTCACCAGCAGAATAGTGAGTACAGCTCTGGAGTATAATACAGGATATAATTCAGGATCAGTACAGGATAAGTAATGTAATGTATGTACACAGTGATCTCACCAGCAGAATAGTGAGTACAGCTCTGGAGATAATGGTGTACGCAGGAGAGCCTGCACCTTTCTTACAAGGAGTCATTGCCGCAGTATATAATTCATGTATACACTGACGCTCACATCACCCCATAACTCACCAGCTTGTCTCGGTCCTCAATGGACTGGTAATACTGCTCCTTGCCCTCTTTGGAATCATCCTTCTTCTTTAGATAAGGCTCTATGGCTTTATACTGTGCGTAGAAGTTACTCAGATCCTTGAGAAGACAAGAAAAAAAGTTATTATTGATAGAACAGAGAAGGATTGAGCAGGTTACAGGCCCATGTGCTGGCTGACAGCATTGCTACACATCACTGGCCATTAAAGGGGTACTCCGGTGGAAAACTTTTTATTTTTAAATCAGCTGGTGCCAAAAAGTTAGGCTGGGTTCACACCATTTTTTTTTTCAAATATACGGTTACCGTATATGGTTTTCCACTAAAAAACGTATGTCAAAAACCGTATGCAACCGTATACAACCGTATGACTCCAAATACGGTTTTTCCCCGTACGGTTCTATCCGTTTGCATCCATTTTTGCCAACGGTTTTGTTATTTTGTTGGAATTAGTTTTCCAGCAATTTAATAAAGTTACTATTGTTCTATTGAAATTCCAATCTGCGCAAAAACGGATTAGAAAAACAGTGCGCAACCGTATTCTGAAATTCTGTGTACGGTTCTCATAGACAACAATGTTATAAGAACCGCATACGGTTCGCATACGGTTTTCCAAACGGAGACAAAGGTGGTCGACAGCGTTTTTGCCTACGGTTGAAAAATCGGCAAAACCGTATCCGAGGCAAAACGGATGCAACCGTACACAACATTTGGAATACGGTTTACAATGCATTTTCTATGCATACGGTTTCGGATACGGCCGTATACGTTTTTTTGGCGGAAAACCATATACGGTTACCGTATTTGAAAAACGTGGTGTAAACCCAGCCTTAAACAGATTTGTAAATTACTTCTATTTAAAAATCCTAATCCTTCCAGTACTTATCAGCTGCTGTATACTACAGAGGAAGTTCTTTTCTTTTTGGATTTCTTTTCTGTCTGCCTACACTGCTGTTTGCTGACACCTCTGTCCATGTCAGGAACTGTCCAGAGCAGGAGCAAATACCAATAGCAAACCTCTCCTGCTCTGGACAATTCCTGACATGGACAGAGGTGTCAGCAAACAGCAGTGTAGACAGACAGAAAAGAAATCCAAAAAGAAAAGAACTTCCTCTGTAGTATACAGCAGCTGTTAAGTACTGGAAGGATTAAGATTTTTAAATAGAAGTAATTCACAAATCTGTTTAACTTTCTGGCACCAGTTGATTTAAAAAAAAAAAATAATAATTCCACCGGAGTACCCCTTTAAAAGTGAGTGAAGAGCGCCCTCTCCCTGGGCAGACTGGTTACTGCATTCTAACTTCCTCCACTGAAGTTTTACTTTTACAATGAATCCTATAACTCCGTATGGGGTTCAGCACTTACAGGCACCAGATCCTTCACAACATACATGTGAGGGAGGGGGTAGATTTTGGAGACTTTACTCAGGTTAGTGTCAATCTTTACGGTGCACGCCAGCGTATTTCCACCATTAATGTTCATGGCACAAGATCCACAGATACCTGGAGGATGGAAAACAAAAGAGATGAGTCGAGTGGCACAAACAGGACTCGAAAACGCCACGTGAATGGCGGCACACTCACCCTCGCGGCAGGATCTGCGGAAGGTCAAGGTGGGATCGATCTCATTCTTAATCTTGATGAGCGCGTCAAGAACCATAGGGCCACAGCTAAAGGAGAAAAAGGGTACGGACTGGTGAGGACGATAATATTAGGGACCCCCTCTTGTTATGGTTGAAGGCCAACGCTACGATCCACGACACTGATTACATTAGATCAGTGTTTCCCAACCAGGGTGCCTCCAGCTGTTGCAAAACTACAACCCCCAGCATGCCCGGACAGTCAAAGGCACCTTCTATGGCAGTATTTCCCAACCATGTGGCCTCAGGTGATGCAAAACTACAACCCCCAGCATGCCCGGACAGTCAAAGGCACCTTCTATGGCAGTATTTCCCAACCATGTGGCCTCAGGTGATGCAAAACTACAACCCCCAGCATGCCCGGACAGTCAAAGGCACCTTCTATGGCAGTATTTCCCAACCATGTGGCCTCAGGTGATGCAAAACTACAATTCCCATCATGCCCGGACAGCCGTTGGCTGTCCGGGCATGCTGGGGATTGTAGTTTTGTAACAGCTGGAGGCCCCCTGGTTGGTAATGAAATAGTTCTGTAGTAATATCAGTCCATGCAGACAGGATCATTTCCTACAGTCCATTAGGTGGAGGTCCTCACATGCTCTTTAGAGCCCCTTCTATCCAGTTTCAGAGATGTTCATAGGTTTAACCCCTTAAGGACCAGAAGTTTTTCCGTTTTTTGCACTTTAATTTTTTTCCTCCTTACCTTTAAATAATCATAACTCTTTCAATTTTACACCTAAAAATCCATATGATTTATTTTTTGCGCCAACAATTCTACTTTGTAATGACGTCAGTCATTTTACCCAAAAATCGACGTTGAAGCGGAGAAAAAAAAAAAATCATTGTGCAACAAAATTGAAGAAAAAAAACACAATTTTGTAACTTTTTGGGGCTTCCGTTTCTACGTAGTACATTTTTCAGTAGAACAACTTCTCTTTATTCTGTAGGTACATACGATTAAAATGATCCCCCACTTATATAGGTTTCATTTTGTCGTATAACTACATGCAGGAAAATTTATACGTTTAAAATCGTCATCTTCTGACCCCTATAACTTATTTTTCCGTGTATGGGGCGGTATGAGGGCTCATTTTTTGTGCCGTGATCTGAAGTTTTTAGCGGTACCATTTTTTGTATCAATCAGACTTTTTGATCGCTTTTTATTCATTTTTTTCATGATATAAAAAGTGACCAAAAATTCACTATTTTGGAGTTTGGAATTTTTTTGCGCGTACGCCATTGACCGTGCGGTTTATTTATATTTTTATAATTTGGACATTCCCGCACGCAACGATACCACATATGTTTATTTTTATTTACACTTTTTTTTTTATGGGAAAAGGGGGGTGATTCTTACTTTTATTAGGGAAGGGGTTAAATGATCTTTATTAACTTTTTTTTTGCAATGTTATAGCTCCCATAGGAGACTATAACACTGCACACACTGATCTCTTATACTGATCATTGTTATCCCATAGGAGACTATAACACTGCACACACTGATCTCTTATACTCATCATTGTTACCCCATAGGAGACTATAACACTGCACACACTGATCTCTTATACTGATCATTATTATCCCATAGGAGACTATAACACTGCACACACTGATCTCTTATACTGATCATTGTTCTCCCATAGGAAACTATAACACTGCACACACTGATCTCTTATACTGATCATTGTTATCCCATAAGAGACTATAACACTGCACACACTGATCTCTTATACTGATCATTGTTATCCCATAGGAGACTATAACACTGCACACACTGATCTCTTATACTGATCATTGTTATCCCATAGGAGACTATAACACTGCACACACTGATCTCTTATACTGATCATTATTATCCCATAGGAGACTAACACTGCACACACTGATCTCTTATACTGATCATTGTTATCCCATAGGAGACTATAACACTGCACACACTGATCTCTTATACTGATCATTGTTATCCCATAGGAGACTATAACACTGCACACACTGATCTCTTATACTGATCATTATTATCCCATAGGAGACTATAACACTGCACACACTGATCTCTTATACTGATCATTATTATCCCATAGGAGACTATAACACTGCACACACTGATCTCTTATACTGATCATTGTTATCCCACATGAGACTATAACACTGAACACACTGATCTCTTATACTGATCATTGTTATCCCATAGGAGACTATAACACTGTACACACTGATCTCTAATACTGATCATTATTATCCCATAGGAGACTATAACACTGCACACACTGATCTCTTATACTGATCATTGTTATCCCATAGGAGACTATAACACTGTACACACTGATCTCTTATACTGATCATTGTTATCCCATAGGAGACTATAACACTGCACACACTGATCTCTTATACTGATCAGTTATCACATAGGAGACTATAACACTGCACACACTGATCTCTTATACTGATCAGTTATCACATAGGATAACATTGATCAATGATTCTGCCCTCCTTGTGTCCTCCAGCTGTTCGGGACACCGCGATTTCGCGACGGCGGTCCCGAACAGCCCACTGAGCTAGCAGCGGGTAGTTTACTTTCCCTTTAGACACAGCAATCAAATTTGAACGCCGTGTCTAAAGGGTTAATAGCGCGCGGCACCGCGATCAGTGCCGCACGCTATTAGCCACGGGTCCCAGCTGTTGTTAGAGGCCAGGCCCGACCCGCTATGATGCAGGGCCACGACATGGCCCCGCGTTATAGAAAGGGTGCGGACTCAGGGCGTACAGGTACGCCCTGTGTCCTTAACGGGTTAAAAGGGGTATTCCCAACTTTAAAGGTATCCTCTATTCCCAGAATATTGAACAACAAGCTGATCAGTGGGGTTACAACATCTGGAACCCCCTCTGCTCCAGAGATTTGCCCCCCAAATATGTGTGGCCAGCACTCAATTCATTCCTATGGGCTGAGCTGCGTACACTGGACCTGTAATAACCATTAAATCACATATCTGGCAGATGCTGCCGTCAGCAATAAAATCTGTGAACTCACGCATTCAGGTCAATGTCGTATGTCTGCATGCGGGGCTTATCCCCGGGCTTGTCAGGGTCCCATCTGTAGATTGCAAATTTCTTTATGCGGGCTGCGGCTTCGGAGGCGGGTGCAGCTGCGGTCTGAGCTCCTCGGGAGATCTGCAAAACATTGCGAGTAGATATTAAGCAGCCATAAAACCCAGCATGTACATATACACAGAATATACCCATAATATGTCATCAATATAGATTAGTGGTCTCCAGATTGTGGACCTGTAGCAAAACTACAATTCCCAGCATGCCCGGACAGCCAACAGCTGGAGGTCCTCAGTTTGGAGACCACTGATATGGTCAAATACTTTGAGTAACCAGACCGGGTTTTCTACTTTTGTCAGGTGAAGCCTAAAGGGCCGATTATTTTTTAGCATTTTCCTGCTGAGTGATTAAAGAAAAGAAAATCAAGTTCTCCTGGGTAAGAATGGCCGATGTCTGAAGTCACCGCTGCCTGGAGGAAGGTGATGACCGGTCTGTATGACACCAATGACACGACCTTTGGTCACCGCTGATAAGTGCACAGGGACAGGTGTATAACCGGGGGGGGGGGGGGGGGTCATTCTGAAAGGGTAACACTGCTATAGAATCTGTATTACAAACCCTTAGAACCCCACAGAGCAGCGTTTCCCAGCCAGGGTGCCTCCAGCTGTTGCAAAACTACAACTCCCAGCATGCACTGTGTTGCTTATGTCTAGGGTAGTGTTTTCCCAGCCAGGGTGCCTCCAGCTGTTGCAAAACTACAACTCCCAGCATGCCCGGACAGCCTTTGGCTGTCCGGGCATGCTGGGAGTTATAGTTTTGCAACCTCTGGAGGCACCCTGGTTGGGAAACATTGCCACAAAGTCAGTGACTATCCCCATGTTTCCCTATATTAGCAATATACAACCTGTGGCTGGAGTGTTTGCAGACCTACAACTCCTCCTGCCGTCCAGACAGGATACAAAGTTTAATTAAAAGGGGGTATTTTTATTTATATATATATTAACTGGCTCCAGAAAGTTCAACAGATTAGTAAATGACTTCTAATAAATCATCTTAACTTCAGCAGCTGATAACTACTGGAAGGATTGAGTTGTTATTTTCTTTCTGACCACAGTGCTCTCTGCTGACACCTTTGTCTGTCTCAGGAACTGTCCAGAGTAGGAGCACATTCCCCATAGCAATACGACTTTGGTTGTTTATTTAGCTGCTTGCTCTGCCTGTAGATGCCAGTATGTGGGGTGCACTTCAAACCCCCTCAAAACCCGCATTAGACGTCACATATCAGATGCCAGAGGTGAACAATCTAATATATCAACCTTGTCCCGACCAACATAATGTGGATGTCTCGAGACATGACCTAATATTGACGCGTCCATCCAATTCATCCTGCCCCCCCCCCCTTTTTTGTTTGATATATTTTTTATTACGGTAATTTATTATTATTAATTTTATCATTTTCGTTTATTACTTGCTGTATAATTGCATTATTTTTTAGTGTGGGTTTTCTCTGCCTGAATTCCTGTGTACATCCACATTTCCATGTCTTTATTAAGTGTGATGTCACGATACATGTGATGTTCCTAAGAAAGTATTTAAAGTTTGGATTTTATCCTGAGTTACATGAGTAAGGACCTGTATCTGTCCGAAATGCATCGGCTCCTGCCTGATGCAAGTTTGTATCCGCTGATCCTACAATAAAGTACCTGTCGTTTTACCGCACTTGGCGCTGGACAGTCCTTTGTTATACCGTTGATCCGGTCCGGCGACGCTGACGGCTAGTCCGTGCGCTGGTGCTGGAAACACGAGGGAGAGAGCTGTCCACACACAGTGCTGCAAATCCCCATAGCAAACCTATCCTGCTCTGGACAGTTCCTGAGACAGACAGAGGTGTCAGCAGAGAGCACCGTTGTCAGAAAGAAACTCAACTTCAGCAGCTGATAACTACTGGAAGGATTATGATTTTTTTTTAATAGAAGTAATGTTTAACTTTCTGGAGCCAGTTGAATATATATATATATATATAAATAAATAGAAGTTTTTTCCTGGAATATCCCTTTAAGTCACAAGCTGGGGAACATTACCCTATGGGAATTAAAAGGGGTACTCCGGTGCTTAGACATCTTATCCCCTATCCAAAGGATAGGGGATAAGATGCCTGATCGCGGGAGTCCCGCCGCTGGGGACCCCCGTGATATAGCACGCGGCACCCCGTTTGTAATCAGTCCCCGGAGCGTGTTTGCTCAGGGTCTGATTACCGGCGACCACACGGCTGGCGGCGTGACATCATGCCTCCGCCCCCGTGTGACGTCACGCTCCGCCCCTCAATGCAAGCCTTGCATTGAGGGGCGGAGCGTGACGTCACATGCCGCCGGCCGTGTGGTCGCCTGTAATCAGACCCTGAGCGAACACGCTCCGGGGACTGATTACAAACGGGGTGCCACGTGCTATATCACAGGGGTCCCCAGCGGCAGGACTCCCGCGATCAGGCATCTTATCCCCTATCCTTTGGGGATAAGATGTCTAAGCACCGGAGTACCCCTTTAAGACTGCGACCCTGGCATCATTCAACCGCGAGCTGCATGCGATCTCCTTACAGCAGCTTCATTCCTGGCCGGTCTCTGAACGCTGCACACACAGAATCACATGATCGGGGGAACATCAGCGGAAAATCTACAGTCACAAGACCCCTTGAGAATCATCCGCTGTGATCAGATCCCAGAACAGAGACCCTCAGGACAAAGAGGCTTCTATCCACAGGACACAGAGCGTCACCCCAAACCCTACAGAGAATAGAGGCCTCCGCTGTCCGCGGCTGTCAAAGGGTTAAGGCTTCAGTTTTAATGTCCTAGGAAAGCTGGGTGTGTGACTATTCAGCTGTCAGGCTCCAATGGACGACACATTGTACGTGACCTCGGCCGCACCCTGGTGATCTGCCCGTGACCTCGGCCGCACGCTGGTGATCTGCCCGCGACCTCGGCCGCACCCTGGTGATCTGCCCGCGACCTCGGCCGCACCCTGGTGATCTGCCCGCGACCTCGGCCGCACCCTGGTGATCTGCCCGCGACCTCGGCCGCACCCTGGTGATCTGCCCGCGACCTCGGCCGCACGCTGGTGATCTGCCCGCGACCTCGGCCGCACCCTGGTGATCTGCCCGCGACCTCGGCCGCACGCTGGTGATCTGCCCGCGACCTCGGCCGCACGCTGGTGATCTGCCCGTGACCTCGGCCGCACCCTGGTGATCTGCCCGCGGCCTCGGCCGCACCCTGGTGATCTGCCCGCGGCCTCGGCCGCACACTGGTGATCTGCCCGCGACCTCGGCCGCACCCTGGTGATCTGCCCGCGACCTCGGCCGCACCCTGGTGATCTGCCCGCGGCCTCGGCCGCACCCTGGTGATCTGCCCGCGACCTCGGCCGCACCCTGGTGATCTGCCCGTGACCGATTAGCAATAACAAAACGCAGCAAAATTCTGTGTTTAGACCTGTAATGTGACCCAAAGTCCATACCCCATAGACTTGTGATGTGGCCCATGAGGCCTGGATGCCATAGACCTGTAATATGACCCCCGAGGCCTAGACCCCATAGACCTGTAATGTGACCCCCGGGGCCCAGACCCCATAGACCTGTAATGTGACCCCCGGGGCCCAGACCCCATACACCTGTAATGTGACCCCGGGGCCCAGACCCCATACACCTGTAATGTGACCCCCGAGGCCCGGACCCCATAGACCTGTAATGTGACCCCCGGGGCCCAGACCCCATACACCTGTAATGTGACCCCCGGGGCCCGGACCCCATAGACCTGTAATGTGACCCCCCGGGGCCCGGACCCCATAGACCTGTAATGTGACGCCCCCGGGGCCCGGACCCCATAGACCTGTAATGTGACCCCCCCCGGGGCCCGGACCCCATAGACCTGTAATGTGACCCCCCCCGGGGCCCGGACCCCATAGACCTGTAATGTGACCCCCGAGGCCCGCACCCCATAGACCTGTAATGTGACACCCCCCCCTGACCCCATAGACCAGTAATGTGACACCCCCCCGGACCCCATAGACCTGTAATGTGAAACCCCCCCGGACCCATAGACCTGTAATGTGACACCCCCTCCCCGGACCCCATAGACCTGTAATGTGACACCCCCTCCGGACCCATAGACCTGTAATGTGACACCCCCTCCCCGACCCCATAGACCTGTAATGTGACACCGCCCCCCCGGACCCATACACCTGTAATGTGACACCCCCTCCCCGGACCCCATAGACCTGTAATGTGACACCCCCTCCGGACCCATAGACCTGTAATGTGACACCCCC
>NC_079198.1:3540436-3627936 GCF_029499605.1 Hyla sarda | reverse complement strand
AAGTCGAGTTTGGTTTTTATGTAGGCTGACATTCAGGACAGGTGTTCATAGAATTTTGATATCCCGGAGTTCTTTTTTTTTTTTTCCTGAACGCTGGGTGAACGCGGGCTGCGGAGGTTGTGACGCCACGACCCATAGACTTGCATTGAGTGGGTGGGGCTATGACATCACAAGCTGCCGACACCAGGAGCTGGTGATGTCATAGCCCCACCCCCTCATGATGTCACGCCCTGCCCCCTCAATGCAAGTCTATGGGAGGGGGCGTCACGCCCCCTCCCATAGACTTGCATTGAGGGGGGAGGACGTGACATCATGAGGGGGCGGGACTATGATATCACCAGCTCCAGCGTTTGGAATAGTTTGTTCCAAACGCTGGGGCAGTGGAGTACCCCTTTAACTCTCCTGTTCAGGTGACTTAGTCGTAGCCAGACGAAGTTCTCTCCTTTACAGAACGGTCCCATCAGATCTGAATCGCCCCTGTGTTCACTTCTCTGCCGAATATTCAGAATAAGGCCCAGATCTGATCACGAAGGGAGGGCGCCATTATTAATTTTTTCTTACTATCTACTGGGATCAACTTTGATCATGGAAACTAAGGGGGAGATTTATCAAAACCTGTTCAGAGGGGAAAAATGCCCAGTTGCCCAGAGCAACCAATCAGATTCCTTCTTTCACTTTGCAGAGGCCTTGTTAAAACTGAACGAAGCGATCTGATTGGTTGCTATGGGCAACTGGGCAAATTTTCCTCTTCACAGGTTTTGATAAATCTCCCCCTAAGGGTGCGTTCACACGCTAGTAACAAGCAGCCGAAAACCCGCTGTGAGTTCCGCTACCATTCATTTGAATGGGTCCGCGGACAGTCCACAAATCTACTGCGGACCCGTTTAACTCAATGGTAGCGTAACTCACAGCAGGATTCCCGCCGTTAGTAATAGCGTGTGAACGCACCCAAGAGTACGTTCAGACGAGCGGATTTACAGCGTATTTTACGCTGCGGATCCGCCGCTGAAGGACCTCTGTATGCTGCCTTTACATGTGCCTGCTCGGAGCGGCAATACGACTCATGTGAGTCGCTGCGCATGCGCACTGTACTTGCACACATCGCGGCCGCTCCCCCTGCTCTATGACCTAAGCCAAGAGCTGCTGGCATGTGCGAGTATACTGCGCAGGCGCGCGGCGACTTGCACATCGCAGGATGTCTCCTCGTATCGGCGTATTGCCGCTCCGAACAAGCACATGTAAAGGTGGGAAATGTAAATAATCACTAAACCTTTCTGTTACAGAGGAGGCCTATATGGATTTTAGCTATGGCGCCCCTTATCTTTTATGTAAACACCGATCAGCGTGTTCCTCCGTCAAGTGTGTTTGTGATATCCCATCGCACTGTGTGTGGCACGCCGCATCATCTTATGTGCTTGGGTGAAACACGTTGAGGCTTTTCATGGTGTGAATACAGTTCAAAGGAGATTTCACGAGAAGCTGACGTACAGATGCCCCCATGTATGGCGTATACTCTCCGCGGTCTTTATTGGATGCTCTGTCATACTGACGGGAAGAATAGTGCAGGATGCGGCGCTTCTCTGTAAAAACAATGAACACCAAATAAAAGGGGTACTCCACCCCTAGAACATTTGGGTCCGAACACTTGGAGCTGGCAGCGGGGGTCGTGATGTCATGGCCACGCCCCTCATGATGTCACACCACTCCCCCTCAATGCAAGTCTATGGGAGGGGGCGTGGCAGATGCAAGTCTATGGGAGGGGGCGTGGTCATGAGTCACTACCCCAGCTTCAAGTGTTCGGAGCGGGATATGAATCCCTTAACCAAAGGATAGGGGCTAAGATGTCTAATCACGGGGGTCCCGCTCCGAACTCTTGGAGCGGGGGTAGTGACTCATGGCCTCGACCCCTCAATGCAAGTCTAGGGGAGGGGGCGTGGCATCTGCCACGCCCCCTCCCATAGACTTGCATTCAGGGGGAGTGGCGTGACATCATGAGGGGCGTGGTCATGACATCAGGACCCCCGCCGCCAGCTCCAAGTGTTCGGACCCAAATGTTCCGAACACTGGGGCAGCAGAGTACCCTTTTAAGCTAAAAGGTGTGACTGGCCAGTCATGAACATTAGAGAATACCCAAGAAAGCTGGGTAATCCAGAATGCTCTGAGCCAAGTTCTGGTAGCTACCCACCTTTTATACACTGGGCATATACCGAGTGTACGTCGTAGCTTCTACAATTTTACATACATAGTAATTAATCCGAAGACCCCTGCTTACTTTCACAGTCCTTGGCTAAATCTCCCCAAAACTCCTCAGCTCTCTGTTATCCACTTAGTCATTCCTTTCTCAGAATTCATCTATTGGTACCAATTATAACCAACTCCTTGGTCTTCATGAATTTTACTTAATTTTCTAACATATTCTGTCATTCAGATTATTAATTGTTTAAAGGGGTACCCCGTTGGAAAGCAAATTTTTTTTTTTTTTTTTTTAAATCGACTGGTGCCAAAAAGTTAAACAGATTTGTAAATTAGCAAAACAAAAGAACGGAATGGAGAGGGCACTCAACGCACATACGACAGACGTGAAGCATCAATCTAGGTAAAAAGCAACGTATGCGCACTCACCGCTCAGCAGAGATCAATCGGCATGGGGATCCGGTCCACGGAAGGCTGGGTCACAGCATCGGGGCAGTGAGATGGGCGCTCGGAGGCGACGCCGGCTGTTTCACACAAGTCAGTGTGCTCAAAAACCGCCTCCGAGCGCCCATCTCACTGCCCCGATGCTGTGACCCAGCCTTCCGTGGACCGGATCCCCATGCCGATTGATCTCTGCTGAGCGGTGAGTGCGCATACGTTGCTTTTGCTTTTTACCAAGATTTGTAAATTACTTCTATTTAAACATCTTAATCCTTCCAGTACTTATCAGTGGCAGTATGCTCCACAGGAAGTTGTGTAGTTCTTTCCAGTCTGACCACAGTGCTCTCTGCTGACACCTCTGTCCGTATCAGGAACTGTCCAGAGCAGGAGCAAAATCCCCATAGCAAACCTCTCCTGCTCTGGACAGTTCCTGACAGGGACAGAGGTGTCAGAAGAGAGCACTGTGGTCAGACTGAAAAAAAACTACACAACTTCCTGTGGAGCATACTGCAGCTGATAAGTACTGGAAGGATTAAGATGTTTAAATAGAAGTCATTTACAAATCTGTAGAACTTTCTGGCACCAGCTGATTTGAAAAATTTGTATTTCCCCTGGAGTACCCCTTTAAAGTAAATGGTATCCATTAGGTCAGTTGACGTCCAGCTGTTGCAAAACTGCCAACGCCTGTCCGGGCATGCTGGGAGTTGTAGTTTTGCAACAGCTGAAGGTCCGCAGTTTAAGGACCACTGCATTTGTTGATTTTGGTACCGGTCATGTGACCGATCTAGCATTGCTATCATTTTCTATTCCTATGGTGGCGCAGATTCCCACCTAGATGGATGGTGTATGCTAAAAATAGGCCATCGGTGTTTACACGATAGGATCAAATATTATCAGCAGATGCTGGGAGTTGTAGTTCCTTACCACCCAATACTCTACATAAATCCCTAAAAACACAAAAAAAAATAGTGCATTTTTTATTTCACCGATTTTATTATCGTGGTTAGTAATAACACAGGATGGAGGTATAAGGGTCATGAAATCAACTCTATGTAATGATAGCGATGTCTTACAGCAGCGTTTCCCAACCAGGGATCCTCCAGCTGTTGCAAAACTACAACTCCCAGCATGCTCCCAATGCTGGGAGTTGTAGCTTTGCAACAGCTGGAGGCACCCTGGTTGAGAAACACTGTCTTCTAGGTAAAGGCCAAGTAAATGTTTTTGCATAGTTACAAACATTCGTCTTACAAAGTGGCGCTGTGCATCCGTAAATATGGCGCTCCCGTCCTTCTATCCTTACGTGCGTGACACAATGACATGGGAAATAATTACGTATTGATAACTCTAACTAAAGATTCTTGATTTACGGCAAAGCTGGGTGAATGGTCCCGCCCTGGGGGGGTCTGGTGAATGGGAGGTGGCGAGGAGAATCGACAGAAAACACATCAGAAAGTGAAAACTTTATGGAATATTAGTGAAAAAAATAAAAAAAAGATAAAGTGCAACTCCAGTAATGGCGCTGGTGGCGGGATTTGTGGCGCCTCATGAGACTACGGCGTTCTTCAAAATATGGATTTGGCGGAAGTCCCATAGACCTGCAACCCAGTTGGTAGGGAATCCCCCCCTATGAAGATGAAGCCCCCGGTAGGTAGGGAATCCCCCCTATTAGGTAGGGAATTTGCCAGATTAGGTTGAAGCCCCCACTAGGTAGGGAATCCCCCCATAAGGTTGAAGTCCCCAGGGGTTAAAGATGGCAGTAGGTAGGGCATCCTCCCCTTAAAGGATACAGTTGCCAGTAGCGAGGGAATTCCCCCTGTAGCCACCCAGTTGGTAGGGGAATCGCCCATAAGGTTGAAGCCCCTCCCCCTCTCCCCTTCATTAGGTTGAAGCATGAGGCTTCCTCAATATCCGTAGATTGAACGCCATAGTTGCGCACAGCCAGCTCCAGAGTTGCACTTTGATCGTCGCATACCAGTCCAGGCAATGCTGTGAGTCCCAACACCACAGGTAAAAGACACTAAAAAAACTGAAAATCCAGGAGTATATAGGAAAGATCTGTGGTCATCAGTGATAGCTGGGCCCATCACTCCCATCATCCTCGGGTGGTCAGTATTCAGCAATCACCCCTGTCCTTAGACTGTATATGAATTCGGTCAGGAAGGTCATGTGACCTGCACCACGGTCTGTAATAACTTGTAAGAAGTGAGTCGCATTGTATCAGGAGGCGCAGACGCTTAGTTTTCATTTATGATCGGCATCTGGTGTAATGGTTTATACTTCTGTTATGTGACTCTGACCCAACCAAAGAAACGGCAATCACCAAAAGGGAACAGCCTCAATAACGTAAAACTAAGTCGTCCGATGCCGGGAGGATGAGGAGGGTCCAGGCCGGATCCGGTTACTAAGGCTTCTCCATCTGCCACCACTTGAAGGTGAATGGCTTCCGGCGGACGTTGGTGCCGCAGTGCACCTCGCCTAGCTGCTTGTGATAGGACACCACGTCGTCGATGAAGGTGCAGCGCAGATTTAGGGGCCTGAGCTGGTCGATGACGTAATCCTCCAGGCAGCAGGTCTCCTTCAGTACCGGCCCGTAAGGTTTGGGAATTCCCAGATCTTTGCCCAGGACGATCATATTAACCTGGAGGGGAAACAGAGAAGATCAGAACGTTCGCGGAACCAATGGAGAAGTCACTGTGGGCATCATGGATGTCCAGCCCCATTGCTGTACTCACCATGTTGGGGAAGAAGGCCACGGCTTGGTCTTGCCGCAGTTTGAACAAGGCGGGTAGATCAATGATGTCCTCCTCCCTCAGGCCAAGTTCTGCCTTTAAAATATCCCGGTTCCAGTCAATGCAGTGCTGTAAGGAGATCAGCGGCATTACCATCTTCACAGTGATGATCTCACATGACCTACAGTCCAGGTCTCCAAACCGTGACCCCCCAGCTGTGGCACAACTACAACTCCCAGTTGGCCTTTACTTTTTATTATAGTAATCACTGATACCAAATACAGAATCCACCCCATTTTAGGTAAAAGTCCCCAGTAAGTAGGTACAAGTCCCCATTAGGTAAAAGCCCCCATAAGATAGGTAGGGAATCCCCCATATTAGGTAGAAGCCCCCAGAAAGGAGGTAGGGAATCCCCCATATTAGGTAGAAGCCCCCAGAAGAGAGGTAGGGAGTCCCCCATATTAGGTAGAAGCCCCCAGAAGATTGGTAGGGAATCCTCCATATTAGTTAGAAGCCCCCAGAAGAGGTATGGAAACCCCCCTCAATTAGTTTGAAACCCCCAAAAGGTAGGGAATCCCCCCATATGAGGTAGAAGCCCCAGTAGGTAGGAAATACCCCATATTGGGTAGAATCCCACAGTCGGTAAATAGTCCCCCCTATTAGGCTGAAGCCCCCAGTAGGTAGGGAATACTTCCTATTGGGAAAAGGCCCCCAGCAGGTAGGCAGGGAATCCTCCTATTAGGCAGAATCCTACAGTAGTTAGGCCCCCACCCCATTAGGTTGAAGCCCCCAGTAGGTAGAGAATATGTTCTATTAGGTTGAAGCCCCCAGAGTAGGTAGGGAACCCTCCCCATTAGGCTGAAGCTCCTAGTAGGAAGGGACCCCCCCCCCCCCCTCCATTAGGTAGGGAACCTCTTATTAGGTAGATACCCCCATTAAGTAGTTTCCACCTAAAAATAACTCTCTGCATCCTCGGCTCTGTTAGTGGTGCAGGACCTTCTCCTTCTCCTATTGCCCGGCAGGTCCTGCACCACGTCAGATGACGAAGTAAATGAAGAATCCTCAGCGCGGGAGCAGATGGAGGGTGAGAGGGATTTTATAAAACAACATCTCTGCCCACTGATCGCCGGTGTCGGGCACAATGTCCTGTATTGGTTTTGGGGACATCCCTAATGTTTGGTGACCTGTACCGACCATTGTACATGAATAATCCTGATCACTCACATACGCTGCACATTCACACAGTGGCGCTGCGCACGCGTCCATCTGCCTAGAGGTGTACGAGGCCATTATACGCCGATCGCTCTCACCTGCACGTAGTTGTTCTCCTGTATGATGGTGTCCGTGGAGAGGACCTTGTTCACCGTCCATCGCTTGGTTTCAAATCCTGCAGGAGGAATATGAAATAAAAAAGATAAATATTCCTGTAAGAAAATCCCAAGAGCGACGCTCTGCAGGACAGGGGCTCTCACCCTGGAGCATGGCCACGTCTCCATGACCCTCTTGCTTCTTGTCCTGTAGGATTCTGAAGCAGGTGGCCGGACTGGCCAGGAGCAGACGGAAGCCCTGGAAGAAGAGAAGCAGAAATAAATCATTTAAATAGCGCCGTTATATCTGAGGCGCTGTACACCGGGATCCCAAAAAGGTATTTGGCCTAATGCCCCCATTCAAAGAAAAAGTTAGTGAATCAAGATCAGGCAGAAGGCGGTATTATGGCTTTGCCTGATCAGTAAGGAGGCCGTCAGTTTAGAAAAGTGTTCGTCATTTCGGCATTTGCCCTATATTACCCAATAACGACGGCTGATCTGTGCTGGATATAGGACTGGCAATACTCATGACCGCCAGTAGGTGGTAGAAGCGCGCTACTAAACGTCCGTCCCGATGCACAGTGCGGTGTCGGAACACTCAGGACTGGAGATAGAGGAAAACAGGTCAAAAAAACTGCAGACAAATTTTTATGGGTCCCAAATACAGTTATAGGGGTACTCTGCCCCTAGACACCTTAAGAAGTCTGATCACAGGGGGTCTCGCCGCTGGGGACCCCCACAATCTCCCTCCTGCACCTGGTGTTTGTTTAGAGCAGTGGTCTCCAACCTGCGGACCTCCAGATGTTGCAAAACTACAACTCCCAGCATGCCCGGACAGCCAACGGCTGTCCGGGCATGCTGGGAGTTGTAGTTTTGCAACAGCTGGAGGTGCGCCGGTTGGGAAATAATGCCCTATACAATGAAAGATGCTGTCCAGGCATGCTGGGAGTTGTAGTTTTGCAACAGCTGGAGGTGCGCCAGTTGGGAAATAAAGCCCTATACAATGAAAGATGCTGTCCAGGTATGCTGGGAGTTGTAGTTTAGCAACAGCTGGAGGCATGCCGGTTGGGTAATACTGCCCTATACAATGAAAGATGCTGTCCAGGCATGCTGGGAGTTGTAGTTTTGCAACATCTGGAGGGACCGCAGGTTGGAGACCACTGGTTTAGAGCGTCGGTTGCAGCGCCGGAGGCTCATGACGTCATGGCCACACCCCCTCAATGCAAGTCTATGGGAGGGGGCGTGACTGCCTCCGCCCCACATTGCCAGTCATCCGGCATGGAGAGAAGTCACAACCCCTCCATTTATGTCTATGGGAAGGGGCGTGTCAGCCTCCCATAAGACATGAATGGAGGGGGTGTGGTGCGACATCACAAGGGGTGTGGCCGTGACATCATGACCACTGCTGCAGGAACCTGGCATTTGTTTAGAAGGACGGATACTGCGCAAGATCGCGGGGGTCCTGCTGCTCCGAACATAATGGCAGGTGCCCTTTAAGATCGGTTTTGTTTTTAAAGGGGTTGTCCGGTGAAAAATGATCTTATCCCCTATCCACAGAATAAGGGAGAAGAAAAGTGAGTGAGGCAAAAATCTGGCACATCTGCGGAATGCTGAGCCTATATTTAACCAATTATAAACGTCAGCCTACTTTACTGTAGAATCCTGCGCTATTGTTATGGGGCGCCATGTGGCATTAAGACCGGGTTCACATCTGCGTCCGAGCTCTGTCACAGAGTCCGTTTCTGTGAATAGCTACAGACCTGGACGGTCCGACTCACAACAGACACCTCCAGGTCCCACTGACTTTGAATGGGGTCAGTCTTGACACAGATATGAACCCAGACTTAGGAGACACACCCTTTTCACAAACACAAAAAACATGGGGGAGATGTATCAAAACCTGTGTAGAGAAAGAGCGGTGCAGTTGCCCATAGCAACCAATCAGATCGCTGCTTTCATTTTTAAAGAGTCCAAAATACTAGCAGAGGTAGGTGAGTCCAGCACTGCTGCCCAAAAACCAGCTCCCACTGGGATGTTAGATACCAGTCAAATATCCTGGGGGACTTCCCGTGGGGTGCACTCCAAACAAGATAGGCACAAGAAATAAATGGATGCACTCACCCGAAATACTTGATAGCAGGAATCTTTACCCGCTGTACACTTTTAGCGCATGTGAATAGACGCAGAGAAGCAACCTCACAGCGACAGACTGTTTCCTGCGCTCCAAGCGCAGGAAACAGTCTGTCGCTGTGAGGTTGCTCCTCTGCGTCTACCCGCTGTACACTTTTATCGCACGTGAATAAAGATTCCTGCTATCAAGTATTTCGGGTGAGTGCATCCATTTTTTCATAGTACCTATTAATTTTTAAAGAGGCATGTGGAAAATGAAAGAAGCGATCCGATTGGTCGTTATGGGCAACTGGTCAACTTTTTTTGATTAGTTCTTACATACAAATTATGCCAGAATTTAGGTCAATTTGCAATAATAAATCTGCCCTAAAGTATTTGGGCCATGAGATCGGATCTTGGGGCCCGAGGTTTTGGGGATTCCTTCACCTACACAAGACTGAAAGAGGAGACGTTTCTCTAGGATGAGAAATAACGTGAACTGATGAACAATCTGGTGGATTACCCGCACCCCATATATAACAACCAGTCCTAAAAATATAATAATATAAATATAATATAATATAAAAATTATATAAATATAATATAAAAATTATATAAATATTAATATAATACAATATAAAATATAAAAATATAAATATTAAATATAAAAATAATATAAAAATATATAAAATAAATATAAAAATAATATAATATAAAAAAATATATAATATAAATATATAATATATATACACAAACACACACACACATACACAACCTGCGCCCAATATATATCTATCAATGTAAACCGTAGACAGCACCTTCTGATCCGGCGCTGGCACAAAGGTCATGAATTCGTCCACGTGACCCACGTACAGCCAATCAGTGAACAGCTCAATGGGCGCCTGCACCCTCTGGGCATACAGGAAATCCCGCACGACTTTGGTCATTCTTCTGCCAGATGAGCTGTAAAGAGAGGGCACGGTAAGAGGATGCCCACCGGCCAGCGGTTATACAGTACGGGAGTATATAAAGTATAAAGGACTGGCACAGAGTTGTGTTTTGGACCGTGCTGCGGTCTGACTATTGCTGACATCATGTAATTCAGATCTGCAGTCACAGCGCGTTGCGTCATGTCTAATCTGGGGTCGGGCTCACATGACCCGTGTGCGTGGCTCAGCACCGCTGGCAGGGGGCATTCTTGAGCGCTGCAGAGTGCCCCCACAGTTCTGTCAGGTCAGCAGTCAGGTGTTTACTGCCGCTTATGTGACAGCTGAGGGGCTGGAATTACAGGAGGGGACACAGGGGCCGCGGGGCGACAACTAAAGCCTTACGTAGGGAAACTGCTCCCGATCAGGATCCGGCCCAGGGGGTACTTCTTGCCTCCTACAGTCACCGGGGGGCTCACTTCTAGGTTTCCAAAAGAGTCCAGGCTGGTGACCTCCGAGGAGGCCGCATGTTTTGTTACATAGCCAAAATCTGGTCCCTGGGAAGGCAAAGAGACGGTCAGCAACATAGACAGAAGCATAGAATATATATATATACTGTACACACACAGATACACACATATATATACATATATATATATATTACAGACCTACAGACACAGAAATATACACTGGAGAGGCAAAGAGACGGTCAGCAACAGACACAGAAGCATAGAATATATATATATACTGTACACACACAGATACATATATATATATATTTTACAGACCTACACACACAGAAATATACACTGGAGAGGCAAAGAGACGGTCAGCAACATAGACAGAAGCATAGAATATATATATATACTGTACACACACAGATACATACACATATACAGTATATATATATATTACAGACCTACAGACACAGAAATATACATTGGAGAGGCAAAGAGACGGTCAGCAACATAGACACAGAAGCATAGAATATATATATATATATACTGTACACACACAGATACATATATATATATTACAGACCTACACACACAGAAATATACATATATCTATATATATATGTATATATATATATATATATATATATATATATACACACATTATACAGATCTATAGACACAGAAGCACAGAATATATATATATATACACACACACTGTACACACACACACACACACACACACACATATATATATATACTACAGACCTACAGACACAGAAATATATATATATATTACAGATATATAGACACAGAAGCATGAAATACACACACACATACATATATATATATATATATATATATATATACACACACTACAGACCTACAGACACAGAAATACTTATATATTACAGATCTATAGACACAGAAATACTTATATATACACGAGTAACTGAGAAAACCAGAAAAATGGAGGCACCTAACACGCCTGGAGCAAAAGAATGGGCACATGTAGATCCGTGGTATAGATTGGGTCACTGGTAAAGCTGTGTATATATATATATCAGAAGGGAGTCCATAGAATCAAATAATGCAATAAAAAGAGAGGAAAGATAAAGTCCAGCGGTTCTCCGCAGTGCGCGAATCAGCGTCTTGAAGCCTCAATGAGGGCGGAAGAAATGCTATTGCCCGGATCCTACCGGTTTGTAGCCTCTGAGCTTCCCGCACGATCCCGGCGATCCATGGCGGCTTCAAGACGCTGATTCTCACACTGCGGAGATCTGCTGGACTTTATCTTTCCTCTCTTTTTATTTCAATACTTCTATATATTATGATGAGGTGGCAAGGAAAGGGTGTATTTCCTTTGCTCTCCCTGATGATTCTCTCACCCGCTTCTTAAGTAATGAGGCAGCAGGGACGGGAGGTGAATATAAGATGGAGACTCCGTGTAATCTGGGCTCTCCCTGGGTAAGCACACGCTGCTGTAGGGGGGGACATCGGGCCCTGTTGGAGACACAGCCGGAGCTGTGAGGGCCCAAGTGGCAGTGGGTACTGTGGATAAGTCAGGTGGCACGGGTAATACTGGCTGAGGGGAGCTCACCAGGGCATGCTGATATGTGTAGTCACTGACCAGACGCTCTAGGACTGTATTATTGTTCCTTTTTATGTTTTGTTTTACCTGGAACCTGTGGAAATAAAGCTGCGAGGAGCCCGACATGTATGCGGAACGGTTGTCTGCCGTGTTATTGTGAGGAACGTGTCCCGTGGTAAGTGACCAGGACGATCCCAGAGCTAATACCCAAGACGGGTCGTCACAGTACAGTGATCCCTCAAGTTACAATATTAATTGGTTCCAGGACGATCATTGTATGTTGAAACCATTGTATGTTGAGACCAGAACTCTATGGAAACCTGGTAATTGGTTCTGAAGCCACCAAAATGTCATCCAAAAATAGGAAAAAGTGAGGATTAAAGAAAAATATGTAGAAAACTAATATAGATAAAGCAAATCCTTATATATAAAAGTAATAAAGATCTGCTGGAGCTGTAATCACTGTCTATGTTACTGTTTCCCATCCAGGGTGCCTCCAGCTGTTGCAAAACTACAACTCACAGCATGTCCGGACAGCCGTTGGCTGTCCAGGCATGCTTGGAGTTGTAGTTTTGCAACAGCTGGAGGCACCCTTGTTGGGAAATAATTGAGCTTCTTTAGGGTCCTATACAGTACACAGTGTCCCAAATGGAGCCGCCCTCACCTGGTGTCCAAAGGAGCAGCTAACCCTGGTACAGGTAAGGATTAGTACAGAACATATAATTCCTCCCTGTACTGTAGGGGGCGCTACAAGACACCAGTCAGTGCATACACTTCAGTAATACAGGTAAAGAGTACAGAACATGTAATACCTCCCTGTACTGTAGGGGGCGCTACCAGACACCAGTCAGTGCATACACTTCAGTAATACAGGTAAAGAGTACAGAACATGTAATACCTCCCTGTACTGTAGGGGGCGCTACCAGACCCAGTCAGTGCATGCACCTCAGTAATACAGGTAAAGAGTACAGAACATGTAATACCTCCCTGTACTGTAGGGGGCGCTACCAGACACCAGTCAGTGCATACACTTCAGTAATACAGGTAAAGAGTACAGAACATGTAATACCTCCCTGTACTGTAGGGGGCGCTACCAGACACCAGTCAGTGCATACACTTCAGTAATACAGGTAAAGAGTACAGAACATGTAATACCTCCCTGTACTGTAGGGGGCGCTACCAGACACCAGTCAGTGCATGCACTTCAGTAATACAGGTGATTTACCAGTAAATGCCCATTCTGATTGGTCAGTTCCTCCAGTTGTGACACGTCTCACAGATCTGAACTGTCCGTACATTGTATGTTGAGTCTGGTTTCAAGTTACAATGGTCCAGAAAAAAACATTGTATGTTGAAACTATTGTATGTTGAGGCCATTGTAAGTTGAGGGATCACTGTATACATTATATATTTTACAGATCTATAGACACAGAAATTATGCTAAACCACTGTCTGACTACAACTACTACTCCCATCAGCTGCCCTTGGGACCAGAAGGTGCCCAGTATACTGAGCTGTCACAAGGGGCGGTAAGACGAGCCCCAGCCCGGGCATAACTCATAACTATCCATCACCCTCAATATGGCAGCTGCTAAGCCCAAGGTTCTGCTGCAGGAGGGAGAGGTGTCAGGTCCTGGCCCCGGACCCAGTAAACTGATCCGACCCTCCATTACAGCTTAATGGACTAACGTCTGCCATTAGACCTATAAAATGTCTGGGACAGGAGCCCAAAACCCCGGCTACCAGAGCCACCACAGGAGGGCGATACCGTGTCTGCGCAAAATAATGAATATGTGGGCAGAGCCCGTCCTGCACTAACTAAGAGGTAACAAATGGCTGGAAAAGGGTTAATTAAAAAAAAAATTATACTGCTGCACTTTTACATAGATAAGCGGCACTTTCAGTGATGTCACCGCTGATCTCTAGTGATGGATAGGCTGTATTCTCAGTGATGTCACTGCTGATCTCTAGTGATGGATAGGCTGTATTCTCAGTGATGTCACCGCTGATCTCTAGTGATGGATAAGCTGTATTCTTAGTGATGTCACTGCTGATCTCTAGTGATGGATAGGCTGTATTCTCAGTGATGTCACCGCTGATCTCTAGTGAATGGATAGGATGTATTCTCAGTGATGTCACTGCTGATCTCTAGTGATGGATAGGCTGTATTCTCAGTGATGTCACCGCTGATCTCTAGTGAATGGATAGGATGTATTCTCAGTGATGTCACCGCTGATCTCTAGTGATGGATAGGCTGTATTCTCAGTGATGTCACCGCTGATCTCTAGTGAATGGATAGGATGTATTCTCAGTGATGTCACCGCTGATCTCTAGTGATGGATAGGCTGTATTCTCAGTGATGTCACCGCTGATCTCTAGTGAATGGATAGGATGTATTCTCAGTGATGTCACCGCTAATCTCTAGTGATGGATAGGCTGTATTCTCAGTGATGTCACCGCTGATCTCTAGTGATGGATAGGCTGTATTCTCAGTGATGTCACCGCTGATCTCTAGTGATGGATAGACTGTATTCTCAGTGATGTCACCGCTGATCTCTAGTGATGGATAGGCTGTATTCTCAGTGATGTCACCGCTGATCTCTAGTGATGGATAGGCTGTATTCTCAGTGATGTCACCGCTGATCTCTAGTGATGGATAGACTGTATTCTCAGTGATGTCACCGCTGATCTCTAGTGATGGATAGGCTGTATTCTCAGTGATGTCACCGCTGATCTCTAGTGATGGATAGGCTGTATTCTCAGTGATGTCACCGCTGATCTCTAGTGATGGATAGGCTGTATTCTCAGTGATGTCACCGCTGATCTCTAGTGATGGATAGGCTGTATTCTCAGTGATGTCACCGCTGATCTCTAGTGATGGATAGGCTGTATTCTCAGTGATGTCACCGCTGATCTCTAGTGATGTCACTGCTGATCTCTAGTGATGGATAGGCTGTATTCTCAGTGATGTCACCACTGATCTCTAGTGATGGATAGGCTGTATTCTCAGTGATGTCACCGCTGATCTCTAGTGAACATTGAACTCACCAGCAATTGCCGCACAGGAAAATCCTTCAGTTCTCCATCTCGGGGTGAATCCAGCACAACAGGGAAGCTTTTATGTGGGGCCTCAATGTATCCGAACTCCATCTCATCCTGAGAATAAATGCAATAAATAAGTGATTGTGGATACTTCCCCATATACACCAGACCCTGTATATACACTGTGGGGTGATCACATACATATTATATATATATATATATATACACTGTGGGGTGATCACATACACACACACATATATATATATATATATATATATATACACTGCTCAAAATAATAAAGGGAACAACACAATGTGACTCCAAGTCACTGACACTTGTGTGAGATCACACTGTCCACTCAGGAAGAACACTGATTGACAATCAATTTCACATGGAAGAGACAACACGTGGAAATTATAGGCAATTAGCAAGACACCCCCAATAAAGGAGTGGTTCTGCAGGTGGTGACCACAGACCACTTCTCAGTTCCTATGCTTCCTGGCTGATGTTTTGGTGACTTTTGAATGCTGGCGGTGCTTTCACTCTAGTGGTAGCATGAGACGGAGTCTACAACCCCCACAAGTGGCTCAGGTAGTGCAGCTCATCCAGGATGGCACATCAATGCGAGCTGTGGTAAGGTTTACTGTGTCTGTCAGCGTAGTGTCCAGAACATGGAGGCGCTACCAGGAGACAGGACAGTACATCAGGAGATGTGGAGGAGGCCGTAGGAGGACAACAACCCAGCAGTAGGACCGCTACCTCCGCCTTTGTGCAATGAGGAGCAGGAGGAGCACTGCCAGAGCCCTGCAAAATGACCTCCAGCAGGCCAAAAATGTGCATGTGTCCACTCAAACGGTCAGAAACAGACTCCATGAGGGTGGTATGAGGGCCCAACGTCCACAGGTGGGGGTTGTGCTTTCAGCCCAACACCGTGCAGAACACCAAGATTGGCAAATTCACCACCGGCGCCCTGTGCTCTTCACAGATGGAAGCAGGTTCACACCGAGCACATGTGACAGAGTCTGGAGACGCCGCGGAGAACGTTCTGCTGCCTCCAACATCCTGCAGCATGACCTGTTTGGCGGTGGGTCAGTAATGGTGTGGGGTGGCATTTCTTTGGGGGGGCCGCACAGCCCTCCATGTGCTTGCCAGAGGTAGCCTGACTGCCATTAGGTACCGAGACGAGATCCTCAGACCCCTTGTGAGACCATATGCTGGTGCGGTTGGCCCTGGGTTCCTCCTAATACAAGACAATGCTAGACCTCATGTGGCTGGAGTGTGTCAGCAGTTCCTACAAGAGGAAGGCATTGATGCTATGGACTGGCCGCCTGTTCCCCTGAATCTGATTGAGCACATCTGGGACGTCTCGCTCCATCCACCACAGACTGTCCAGGAGTTGGCAGATTCTTTAGTCCAGGTCTGGGAGGACAACCCTCAGGAGACCATCCTCCACCTCATCAGGATCATGCCCAGGCGTTGTAGGGAGGTCATACGGGCACGTGGAGGCCACACACACTACTGAGCCTCATTGGGACTTGTATTAAGGACATTACATAAAGTTGGATCAGCCTGTAGTGGGGTTTTCCACTGTGATTTTGAGGGTGAGTCCATATCCAGACCTCCATGGGTTAATGATTTCCATTGATAATTTTTGGTGATTTTGTTGTCAGCGAATTCAACAATGTAAAGAGGAAAGTATTTCATACGATTAGTTCATTCAGATCTAGGATGTGTTATCTTAGTGTTCCCTTTATGTTTTTGAGCAGTATACAGTGTTCCCGTTGTGTTTTTGAGCAGTATATAGTATTCCTGTTATGTTTTTGAGCAGTGTATAGTGTTCCCGTTGTGTTTTTGAGCAGTGTATAGTGTTCCCGTTGTGTTTTTGAGCAGTATACAGTGTTCCCGTTGTGTTTTTGAGCAGTATATAGTGTTCCTGTTATGTTTTTGAGCAGTGTATAGTGTTCCCGTTGTGTTTTTGAGCAGTGTACAGTGTTCCCGTTGTGTTTTTGAGCAGTATATAATGTTCCTGTTATGTTTTTGAGCAGTGTACATTGTTCCCGTTGTGTTTTTAAGCAGTGTACATTGTTCCCGTTGTGTTTTTGAGCAGTATATAGTGTTCCCGTTGTGTTTTTGAGCAGTGTATAGTGTTCCCGTTGTGTTTTTGAGCAGTATACAGTGTTCCCGTTGTGTTTTTGAGCAGTATATAGTGTTCCCGTTGTGTTTTTGAGCAGTGTAGTATTCCCGTTGTGTTTTTGAGCAGTATACAGTGTTCCCGTTGTGTTTTTGAGCAGTATACAGTGTTCCCGTTGTGTTTTTGAGCAGTATATAGTGTTCCCGTTGTGTTTTTGAGCAGTATATAGTGTTCCCGTTGTGTTTTTGAGCAGTGTATAGTGTTCCCGTTGTGTTTTTGAGCAGTATACAGTGTTCCCGTTGTGTTTTTGAGCAGTATATAGTGTTCCCGTTGTGTTTTTGAGCAGTGTAGTATTCCCGTTGTGTTTTTGAGCAGTATACAGTGTTCCCGTTGTGTTTTTGAGCAGTGTACAGTGTTCCCGTTGTGTTTTTGAGCAGTATATAGTGTTCCCGTTGTGTTTTTGAGCAGTATATAGTGTTCCCGTTGTGTTTTTGAGCAGTGTACATTGTTCCCGTTGTGTTTTTGAGCAGTGTACAGTGTTCCCGTTGTGTTTTTGAGCAGTGTACAGTGTTCCCGTTGTGTTTTTGAGCAGTGTACAGTGTTCCCGTTGTGTTTTTGAGCAGTGTACAGTGTTCCCGATGTGTTTTTGAGCAGTATACAGTGTTCCCGATGTGTTTTTGAGCAGTGTATATTGTTCCCGTTGTGTTTTTGAGCAGTGTACAGTGTTCCCGTTGTGTTTTTGAGCAGTATACAGTGTTCCCGATGTGTTTTTGAGCAGTGTACAGTGTTCCCGTTGTGTTTTTGAGCAGTATATAGTGTTCCTGTTGTGTTTTTGAGCAGTATAGTGTGTTCCCGTTGTGTTTTTGAGCAGTATACAGTGTTCCCGTTGTGGTTTTGAGCAGTATACAGTGTTCCCGTTATGTTTTTGAGAAGTGTACAGTGTTCCCGTTGTGTTTTTGAGCAGTGTATAGTGTTCCCGATGTGTTTTTGAGCAGTATATAGTGTTCCCGATGTGTTTTTGAGCAGTGTACAGTGTTCCCGTTGTGTTTTTGAGCAGTGTACAGTGTTCCCGATGTGTTTTTGAGCAGTGTACAGTGTTCCCGTTGTGTTTTTGAGCAGTGTACAGTGTTCCCGATGTGTTTTTGAGCAGTGTACAGTGTTCCCGTTGTGTTTTTGAGCAGTGTACAGTGTTCCCGTTGTGTTTTTGAGCAGTGTACAGTGTTCCCGTTGTGTTTTTGAGCAGTGTACAGTGTTCCTGTTGTGTTTTTGAGCAGTGTACAGTGTTCCCGTTGTGTTTTTGAGCAGTGTACAGTGTTCCCGTTGTGTTTTTGAGCAGTATATAGTGTTCCCGTTGTGTTTTTGAGCAGTGTACAGTGTTCCCGTTGTGTTTTTGAGCAGTATACATTGTTCCCGTTGTGTTTTTGAGCAGTGTACAGTGTTCCCGTTGTGTTTTTGAGCAGTATACAGTGTTCCCGTTGTGTTTTTGAGCAGTGTATAGTGTTCCCGTTGTGTTTTTGAGCAGTATATAGTGTTCCTGTTGTGTTTTTGAGCAGTATATAGTGTTCCCGATGTGTTTTTGAGCAGTATATAGTGTTCCCGTTGTGTTTTTGAGCAGTATATAGTGTTCCTGTTGTGTTTTTGAGCAGTATATAGTGTTCCCGTTGTGTTTTTGAGCAGTGTATAGTGTTCCCGTTGTGTTTTTGAGCAGTGTACAGTGTTCCCGTTGTGTTTTTGAGCAGTGTATTACCGGCAGTGGATATGCCCCTGTATTGTTGGGATAACCAACCTGCATCCAGCGATCTCCTCTATTCACGTTCTCGAAGCAGATCTGGATCTTGTAATTCGCTTCCTTCACCAGGTTCTGGATCGACCTCAGGAAGAGTAAATTGTCCTTCACACTGCGGGCAGAGAACGGCACAATATGGCGTCTAACCCAAAACCTAAGAGCGGGGCCGTGTAATGGAAAGCATAGTTACCTGCAGACATAGACCTCGATGGGCTCCAGGGTGTTGGGGGTAACAATGAGGGGGGCCACACGGAACGTCACCACGTCTGTGAATATGGGGGTCTCCGGGATTCCCTGCACAACAGAGGAGAAGATCCCCACATTATAATAGTTCTGTATATTACTGGACCCCAGGATATCATCTCTGCTGGAGAACTTACTGTTCATCCTGAGCCTGCTGATACATGATGAATACTAGTACTGAAACTACTCACACAGACTAAGCAGCAGGCCAGGGCCAGCGGGGGTTAAGAATTCCTGCATAAAACATTTGCTTATCAGGTATATATAAAACTAACATACTGTTATCACACATTGTACTGGCTTCAGTACGTTTGTGCGATTCACCCCTGACAGGAAGTTGTGTAGTCCTCTAACTGTCCTTGTGGTGTTGTCTCCACCCCCCCCCCCCACTCCTCCCACTCTCCTAACAGGAGATTGTGTAGTCCTCTGTCAGTTTGGTGTGGTCTCAGAAGCTTCAGACTCCTCCCTCCCTCGCACCTGACAGGAAGTTGTGTAGCCCTCTCATTGTCAGTGTGGTGTTGTCTCCACAGCCTCCCAGCTCTTACCTCTCCTGACAGGAAGTTATGTAGTCCTCTCAGTGTTGTATTGTCTAAGCACCTCCTTAGCTCCTTCCTTTCTCTCTCCTGACAGGAAGTTGTGTAGTCCTCTCATTGTCTGTGTGATGTTGTCTCCACAGCTTCCCAGCTCTTGCCTCTCCTGCCAGGAAGTTATGTAGTCCTCTCAGTGTTGTATTGTCTAAGCACCTCCATAGCTCCTTCCTCTCTCTCTCCTGACAGGAAGTTATGTAGTCCTTTGTGTTGTATTGTATTGTCTAAGCACCTCCATAGCTCCTACCCCCCTCTCTCTCTCTCTCTCTCGGTCCTGACAGGAAGTTGTGTAGTCCTCTCATTGTCAGTGTGCAGATGTCTCAGCAGCTCTCCAGCTCCTTCCTTTCAGAACTTGGGCTGACACAATGCTATGTGCTTCTAGTATTTTTCCATCTAATGTTGGAGTACCCCTTTAAGATCTTGTTAGAGTCCCCCCCCCCCCCCCCCCCCTCCTGGCAGTCGCTCGCACTGATGCTGATTATATTGTTAGCACCATTAGAAATGGGAGCGAAGCCAAGGACAGCGACACGAAACCGAAGATCAGATCCGGTTACTGGTCCTGAGCTGCACCCAACCGGATCTATATATGGAGGTCAGACCGAGACGGGAGAACTCCGACAACCCACCGAGATCAACGCGTCACTGCTAGACAGGTCAAACCATTCAGGAGCTCCGGGCAGCTGGATCAATCCCTACGGAATCGTTACCTCCACTTGCGTCTCCAGCAGACTGGCCTTGATGGTCACCAGTCCGTTAAACCCCTCATCCGGGAAGCGGAGTCCCTCCACATAGAACTCCATCTCACTGCTCCCCCTGTACCGCGTCCGGTAGAAGAGCCGCTCTCTGCCCAGGATGTGCGTGTGCCTCTTCTCTGTCAGAAGAAAACACAGGAGTCAGGCCGGGTCATGTGACCCTCACCGCAGCGCCCCCGACAGGTGGATGCATGCAGAAGGAATCTCTCCCCTGTGCTGAGGGGGTGTTACAATGTGTCAGAATTATCTCCACCGGATAAAGACAGAGCTGCACTCACTATTCTGCTGTTACATCCTGTCTTATCCTCCAGAGCTGCACTCACTATTCTGCAGTTACATCAGGTCTTATCCTTCAGAGCTGCACTCACTATTCTGCAGTTACATCATGTCTTATCCTTCAGAGCTGCACTCACTATTCTGCAGTTACATCATGTCTTATCCTCCAGAGCTGCACTCACTATTCTGCTGTTACATCATGTCTAATCCTCCAGAGCTGCACTCACTATTCTGCTGTTACATCATGTCTTATCCTTCAGAGCTGCACTCACTATTCTGCAGTTACGTCATGTCTTATCCTCCAGAGCTGCACTCACTATTCTGCTGTTACATCATGTCTAATCCTCCAGAGCTGCACTCACTATTCTGCTGTTACATCATGTCTTATCCTCCAGAGCTGCACTCACTATTCTGCTGTTACATCATGTCTTATCCTCCAGAGCTGCACTCACTATTCTGCTGTTACATCATGTCTTATCCTCCAGTCACCATCAAAGCTGCACTCACTATTCTGCAGTTACATTGTGTCTTATCCTCCAGAGCTGCACTCACTATTCTGCTGTTCATGTCTTATCCTCCAGAGGTGGATAAATCAGTGTTTCCCAACTAGTGTGCCCCCTCCAGCTGTTGCAAAACTACAACTCCCAGCATGCCCGGACAGCCGTTGGCTGTCCGGGCATGCTGGGAGTAGTAGTTTTGCAACAGCTGGAGGCGCCCTGGTTGAATAAACAGAGACAAATGATGACAGGTCAGGGGGGAGGGGTCAGGTCTCTAACGCACAATGTGCTAATAGTCCATTACCGCGGCTTTTGTGACAAGTGTGAGGCCCTAATAGACATTCCTGGCCGGCGCGCGGCTCTGGTTTCCCGCCAGGCAGCCTCTTGTTGTACTGGATCGGATGTCCCGGCCCCCGTAATGAATGTTCCGCAGCCTCTCGTGGGGGGATCAGGTTTGAGATCTCGGGATTTGTGGAGATGTCTCTTCAGGAGGGTCAGATTTGTCATCGTCAATTGGGCGATTAACGAGTCAAAACTAGTATTTCCTCATTTATACCGCCATACAGTGACCCCCCCCCGACCTACGATATATATACAGTGACCCCCCCCCCCCGACCTACGATATATATACAGTGACCCCCGACATACCATATATATACAGTGACCCCCCGACCTACCATATATATACAGTGACCCCCGACCTACCATATATACAGTGACCCCCCGACCTACCATATATATACAGTGACCCCCCCCCCCGACCTACGATATATATACAGTGACCCCCGACCTACCATATATATATATATATATATATATATATATATATATATATATATATACATATACATACACACAGTGACCCCCGACATACCATATATATATACAGTGACCCCCGACCTACTATGGCCCCGACATACCATATATATACAGTGACCCCCGACCTACGATGGCCCCGACATACCATATATATACAGTGACCCCCGACCTACGATGGCCCCGACATACCATATATATATATATATATATATATATATATATATATATATATATACATACACAGTGACCCCCGACATACCATATATATATATACAGTGACCCCCGACCTACGATGGCCCCGACATACCATATATATACAGTGACCCCCGACCTACGATGGCCCCGACATACCATATATATATATATATATATATATATACATACACAGTGACCCCCGACATACCATATATATATATACAGTGACCCCCGACCTACGATGGCCCCGACATACCATATATATACAGTGACCCCCGACCTACGATGGCCCCGACATACCATATATATACAGTGACCCCCGACCTACGATGGCCCCGACATACCATATATATGTATATACAGTGACCCCCGACCTACGATGGCCCCGACATACCATATATATACAGTGACCCCCCCCCCGACCTACGATGGCCCCGACATACCATATATATATACAGTGACCCCCCCCGACCTACGATGGCCCCAACATACCATATATATATATATATATATACAGTGACCCCCCCGACCTACGATATATATACAGTGACCCCCGACCTACCATATATATACAGTGACCCCCGACCTACGATGGCCCCGACATACCATATATATACAGTGACCCCCCCCGACCTACGATATATATACAGTGACCCCCGACCTACCATATATATACAGTGACCCCCGACCTACGATGGCCCCGACATACCATATATATACAGTGACCCCCGACCTACCATATATATACAGTGACCCCCCGACCTACGATGGCCCCAACATACCATATATATACAGTGACCCCTGACCTACCATATATATACAGTGACCCCCTGACCTACGATGGCCCCGACATACCATATATATATACAGTGACCCCCCGACCTACGATGGCCCCAACATACCATATATATATACAGTGACCCCTGACCTACGATGGCCCCGACATACCATATATATATATATATACAGTGACCCCCCGACCTACGATGGCCCCGACATACCATATATATATATATACAGTGACCCCCGACCTACGATGGCCCCGACATACCATATATATACAGTGACCCCCGACCTACGATGGCCCCGACATACCATATATATACAGTGACCCCCCGACCTACGATGGCCCCGACATACCATATATATACAGTGACCCCCCGACCTACGATGGCCCCGACATACCATATATATACAGTGACCCCCCGACCTACGATGGCCCCGACATTATATATATATATATATATATATATATATATATACAGTGACCCCCCCGACCTACGATGGCCCTCGACATACCATATATATACAGTGACCCCCCCCCGACCTACGATGGCCCCGACATATCATATATATATATATACAGTGACCCCCCGACCTACGATGGCCCCGACATACCATATATATATATATACAGTGACCCCCCGACCTACGATGGCCCCGACATACCATATATATGTATATACAGTGACCCCCGACCTACGATGGCCCCGACATACCATATATATATACAGTGACCCCCCCCCCGACCTACGATGGCCCCGACATACCATATATATATATACAGTGACCCCCCCCGACCTACGATGGCCCCAACATACCATATATATATACAGTGACCCCCCGACCTACGATGGCCCCGACATACCATATATATACAGTGACCCCCGACCTACGATGGCCCCGACATACCATATATATACAGTGACCCCCCGACCTACGATGGCCCCGACATACCATATATATACAGTGACCCCCCGACCTACGATGGCCCCGACATACCATATATATACAGTGACCCCCGACCTACGATGGCCCCGACATACCATATATATACAGTGACCCCCGACCTACGATGGCCCCGACATACCATATATATACAGTGACCCCCCGACCTACGATGGCCCCGACATACCATATATATACAGTGACCCCCCGACCTACGATGGCCCCGACATTATATATATATATATATACAGTGACCCCCCCGACCTACGATGGCCCTCGACATACCATATATATACAGTGACCCCCCCCCGACCTACGATGGCCCCGACATATCATATATATATATATATACAGTGACCCCCCGACCTACGATGGCCCCGACATACCATATATATATATATATATATATATACATACAGTGACCCCCCCGACCTACGATGGCCCCGACATACCATATATATATACAGTGACCCCCGACCTACGATGGCCCTGACATACCATATATATATATACAGTGACCCCCGACCTACGATGGCCCCGACATATCATATATATATATACAGTGATCCCCGACCTACGATGGCCCCGACATACCATATATATACAGTGACCCCCGACCTACGATGGCCCCGACATACCATATATATATACAGTGACCCCCGACCTACGATGGCCCCGACATACCATATATATACAGTGACCCCCCGACCTACGATGGCCCCAACATACCATATATATACAGTGACCCCCCCGACCTACGATGGCCCCGACATACCATATATATATACAGTGACCCCCCCGACCTACGATGGCCCCGACATACCATATATATATACAGTGACCCCCCCGACCTACAATGGCCCCGACATACCATATATATACAGTGACCCCCCCGACCTACGATGGCCCCGACATACCATATATATACAGTGACCCCCCGACCTACGATGGCCCCGACATACCATATATAAATATATATATACAGTGACCCCCCCGACCTACGATGGCCCCGACATACTATATATATATATATATATATATATATATACACAGTGACCCCCCGACCTACGATGGCCCCGACATACCATATATATACAGTGACCCCCCGACCTACGATGACCCCTGACCTACCATATATATACAGTGACCCCCCGACCTACGATGGCCCCGACATACCATATATATATACAGTGACCCCCCGACCTACGATGGCCCCGACATACCATATATATATATATATATATACAGTGACCCCCGACCTACGATGGCCCCGACATACCATATATATACAGTGACCCCCGACCTACGATGGCCCCGACATACCATATATATACAGTGACCCCCGACCTACGATGGCCCCGACATACCATATATATATACAGTGACCCCCCCGACCTACGATGGCCCCGACATACCATATATATATACAGTGACCCCCCCGACCTACAATGGCCCCGACATACCATATATATACAGTGACCCCCCCGACCTACGATGGCCCCGACATACCATATATATACAGTGACCCCCCGACCTACGATGGCCCCGACATACCATATATATATACAGTGACCCCCGACGTACCATATATATACAGTGACCCCCCGACCTACAATGGCCCCGACATACCATATATATATATACATACTATATATATATATATATATATATACAGTGACCCCCCCGACCTACGATGGCCCCGACATACCATATATAAATATATATATACAGTGACCCCCCCGACCTACGATGGCCCCGACATACTATATATATATATATATATATATATATATACAGTGACCCCCCGACCTACGATGGCCCCGACATACCATATATATACAGTGACCCCCCGACCTACGATGACCCCTGACCTACCATATATATACAGTGACCCCCCGACCTACGATGGCCCCGACATACCATATATATATACAGTGACCCCCCGACCTACGATGGCCCCGACATACCATATATATATATATATATATATATATACAGTGACCCCCGACCTACGATGGCCCCGACATACCATATATATACAGTGACCCCCGACCTACGATGGCCCCGACATACCATATATATACAGTGACCCCCGACCTACGATGGCCCCGACATACCATATATATACAGTGACCCCCCGACCTACGATGGCCCCGACATACCATATATATACAGTGACCCCCCGACCTACGATGGCCCCGACATACCATATATATACAGTGACCCCCCGACCTACGATGGCCCCGACATTATATATATATATATATACAGTGACCCCCCCGACCTACGATGGCCCTCGACATACCATATATATACAGTGACCCCCCCCCGACCTACGATGGCCCCGACATATCATATATATATATATATATATACAGTGACCCCCCGACCTACGATGGCCCCGACATACCATATATATATATATATATATATATATATACACAGTGACCCCCCGACCTACGATGGCCCCGACATACCATATATATGTATATACAGTGACCCCCGACCTACGATGGCCCCGACATACCATATATATACAGTGACCCCCCCCCCCGACCTACGATGGCCCCGACATACCATATATATATATATACAGTGACCCCCCCCGACCTACGATGGCCCCAACATACCATATATATATATATATATATATATATATATATACAGTGACCCCCCCGACCTACGATATATATACAGTGACCCCCGACCTACCATATATATACAGTGACCCCCGACCTACGATGGCCCCGACATACCATATATATATATACAGTGACCCCCCCCCGACCTACGATATATATACAGTGACCCCCGACATACCATATATATACAGTGACCCTCGACCTACGATGGCCCCGACATACCATATATATACAGTGACCCCCCGACCTACGATGGCCCCAACATACCATATATATACAGTGACCCCTGACCTACCATATATATACAGTGACCCCCTGACCTACGATGGCCCCGACATATCATATATATATACAGTGACCCCCCGACCTACGATGGCCCCAACATACCATATATATACAGTGACCCCCGACGTACCATATATATACAGTGACCCCCCCGACCTACAATGGCCCCGACATACCATATATATATACAGTGACCCCCCGACCTACGATGGCCCCGACATACCATATATATAGTGACCCCCCGACCTACGATGGCCCCAACATACCATATATATACAGTGACCCCCGACGTACCATATATATACAGTGACCCCCCGACCTACAATGGCCCCGACATACCATATATATATACAGTGACCCCCCGACCTACCATGGCCCCGACATTATATATATATATATATATATATATACAGTGACCCCCCGACCTACGATGGCCCCGACATACCATATATAAATATATATATATACAGTGACCCCCCCGACCTACGATGGCCCCAACATACTATATATATATATATATATATATACAGTGACCCCCCGACCTACGATGGCCCCGACATACCATATATATACAGTGACCCCCCGACTTACGATGGCCCCGACATACCATATATATATACAGTGACCCCCCGACCTACGATGGCCCCGACATACCATATATATACAGTGACCCCCGACCTACGATGGCCCCGACATACCATATATATACAGTGACCCCCCCCCCCCGACCTACGATGGCCCCGACATACCATATATATATATATATACAGTGACCCCCCCCGACCTACGATGGCCCCAACATACCATATATATATATATATATATATATATATATATATATATATATATATATATATATATATATACAGTGACCCCCCCGACCTACGATATATATACAGTGACCCCCGACCTACCATATATATACAGTGACCCCCGACCTACGATGGCCCCGACATACCATATATATATATACAGTGACCCCCCCCGACCTATGATATATATACAGTGACCCCCGACCTACCATATATATACAGTGACCCCCGACCTACGATGGCCCCGACATACCATATATATACAGTGACCCCCCGACCTACGATGGCCCCAACATACCATATATATACAGTGACCCCTGACCTACCATATATATACAGTGACCCCCTGACCTACGATGGCCCCGACATATCATATATATATACAGTGACCCCCCGACCTACGATGGCCCCAACATACCATATATATACAGTGACCCCCGACGTACCATATATATACAGTGACCCCCCGACCTACAATGGCCCCGACATACCATATATATATACAGTGACCCCCCGACCTACGATGGCCCCGACATACCATATATATAGTGACCCCCCGACCTACGATGGCCCCAACATACCATATATATACAGTGACCCCCGACGTACCATATATATACAGTGACCCCCCGACCTACAATGGCCCCGACATACCATATATATATACAGTGACCCCCCGACCTACCATGGCCCCGACATTATATATATATATATATATATACATACAGTGACCCCCCGACCTACGATGGCCCCGACATACCATATATAAATATATATATATACAGTGACCCCCCCGACCTACGATGGCCCCAACATACTATATATATATATATATATATATACAGTGACCCCCCGACCTACGATGGCCCCGACATACCATATATATACAGTGACCCCCCGACTTACGATGGCCCCGACATACGATCATTTCAGCATACGATCACTCTCAGAGGCAGCATCAACATACGATGCTTTTGTATGTCGGGGCCATCGCATAAACGGCTATCCCTCAGCGCAGACTGCTTCAGCTGCCACCGGATAGCCGTTTACGGTGCCCCGTGTGGTCCGCTGACGATCACTTACCTGTCCTCGGGGCTCCGGAGCTCCTCTTCACGATCCCCTCCATCGTTGTCATCACGTCGCGTGCACGCCGTCCCGTCATCCAATAGGAGCGACGTGCGTAGTGACGTGATGGCGGCGACGGAGAGCGAGGATCCCGGGGAAACAGAGACGTCCGGAGCGTAGGGGACATTGCGGGGACAGTGACATCCAGGGCAGCGGTGACGGGTCCGGAGCGGTGGGGACAGGTGAGTACAACTTCCTATTCTTTCCATTGCACGAATCCCTCAACATACAATGGTCCATTTGGAACGGATTATCATCGTATGCTGAGGGACCACTGTATAATGCTTTATCTTATACTGACCCTCCATTACATCATAGCTCCAGTCACCTCCAAAGCTGCACTCACTATTCTGCTGTTACATCATGTCTTATCCTCCAGAGCTGCACTCACTATTCTGCTGTTACATCATGTCTTATCCTCCTGAGCTGCACTCACTATTCTGCTGTTACATCATGTCTTATCCTCCTGAGCTGCACTCACTATTCTGCTGTTACATCATGTCTTATCCTCCTGAGCTGCACTCACTATTCTGCTGTTACATCATGTCTTATCCTCCTGAGCTGCACTCACTATTCTGCTGTTACATCATGTCTTATCCTCCTGAGCTGCACTCACTATTCTGCTGTTACATCATGTCTTATCCTCCTGAGCTGCACTCACTATTCTGCTGTTACATCATGTCTTATCCTCCTGAGCTGCGCTCTTATTTCACTGTGCTGCTCGAACCCCGTCCAGCTCACCTGGGATGCCATAATACTCACTACAACTCCCACCATCCACCATGCCCGGGCATACAGTGTACAGACACGGAGCAGTCACTTAGGATTAGTAATCGGCCATGTTGTGCCCCTCTGATGTGGGGGCTGGGCGCTCACCGTGCAGATAGAAGACCCCCAGGTTGGGGGAGTCTGTGGCGGAGATGTGCAGCATCAGGTTGTATCCGGCCGGCAGCCTCTCGGGCCCTTTTATCCGGAGAAACATCTTGGACATGTCCAGCAGATCTGAGGGGACACGGGGGTCAGTGCGGGGGTCTCCTCTGTACACGGGGCGGCCATGGAGGTCACTTACCTGCCTTAGACAGAACAATGTTATCTTCTCCATCCACCGTGCGAGAGAACAGACTGTCCTTATCACAGTTCACCAGCAGGACGGCGCCGTGACCCTCCGGGCCCCAGGTCCACGAAGCCTGAGGGACGACACAATCATAAAAATAAAAAAACGGTAACAAGTGATCAAAGGAAAAATGGTACCGAAAAATACTACAGATCACGGCGCAAAAAATGAGCCCTCATACATCCCCGTATATGGAAAAATAAAAAAGTTATAGGAGTCAGAACACGGACATTTCCTTTAGGCCAAATGGGCTTTGTCCTTAAAGGGGTAAAAGGGGTTAAAAAGGGGTTAAAAAGGGGTAAAAGGGGTAAAAGGGTTAAAAGGGTTAAAGGAGTAAAAGGGGTAAAGGGGTAAAGGGGTAAAGGGGGTAAAGGGGGTAAAGGGTTAAAGGGGTTAAAGGGGTTAAAGGGGTTAAAGGGGTTAAAGGGGTTAAAGGGGTACTCCGGTGGAAAACTTATTATTTTTTTTTTTTTAAATCAACTGGTGCCAGAAAATTAAACAGATTTGTAAATTACTTCTATTAAAAAATACTAATCCTTCCAGTACTTATTAGCTGCTGAATACTACAGAGGAAATTCTTTTCTTTTTGGAACACAGTGCTCTCTGCTGACACCTGATGCCCATATCAGGAACTGTCCAGAGCAGGAGAAAATCCCCATAGCAAACCTATGCTACTCTGGACAGTTCCTGATAGGGACAGAGGAGTCAGCAGAGAGCACTGTGGAGAAGACAAAAAAGAAATTAGAAAAGAAAAATAATTTCCTCTGTAGCATACAGCTGCTAAAAAGTACTGGAAGGGTAAAGATTTTTTAATAGAAGTAATTTACAAATCTGTATAACTTTCTGGCACCAGTTGACTTAAAAAGACAAAAAAGGGGTTAATGTTCCTTGTTATATTGTTGCTATATACTGCAGTATATAATATCCAGCACAACTTGAGACATGTGACCATATTCACCAGTCAATAAAACTATAAAATCCCTTTATAATAGATATAAACTGCAATGAAACAAACTATAAAACATTTCCAAACACATCATTTACAGGGTCAGGGGCATCTCCACCATCTATGATCTGCAGGGTGCCTCCAGCTGTTGCAAAACTACAACTCCCAGCATGCCCGGACAGCCAACGGCTGTCCAGGCATGCTGGGAGTTGTAGTTTTGCAACAGCTGGAGGTGCCCTGGTTGGCAAAAAAAACTGCATTGAGAACTGTCATTTCCTGTGGGTCAGAGTGGTGATCACATGACCCACTTACAGTAACTACATTTATTGATGAGATGGTTATCCAGGCATGCTGGGAGTTGTAGTTTTGCAACAGCTGGAGGCTCCCTGGTTGGGAAACACTGCATTGAGCACTGATTTTCTGTGGGTCTAACTGGTGATCGCATGACCCAATTACAGTAGTGAAATGTATTGCTGCAACTGCTGTCTGGGCATTTTGGGAGTTGTAGTTTCGCAACAGCCGGAGGCTCCCTGCATTGAGCACTGTGATTTCCTGTGTATCAGACAGGAGATCACATGACCCAGTTACAGTAATAAAATGCATTGATGCAACTGCTGTCCGGGCAGGTGGTGCTGGGAGTTGTAGTTTTGCAACAGCTGGAGGCGCCCTGGTTGGCAAAAAAAACTGCATTGAGAACTGTCATTTCCTGTGGGTCAGAGTGGTGATCACATGACCCACTTACAATAACTACATTTATTGATGAGATGGTTATCCAGGCATGCTGGGAGTTGTAGTTTTGCAACAGCTGGAGGCACCCTGGTTGGGCAATACTGCATTGAGCACTGATTTTCTGTGGGTCAGACCGTTGATCACATGACCCAGTTACAGTAATGAAATGTATTGATGTGACGGCTGTCCGGGTATGCTGGGTCGTGTCCCGTATGGCGCCGCTTACCTTGTGTGGATTGTTTCTTTCTACTGTTCCGTCCCGATCTGCATCAACATCCAGGGACATCTCTAACAGATGGAAAGGTCAAAGGTTATAGACAGAACTGGCGATCAAACGCAACGCAGACATGATATGTTGCGGTAATATTTTATTGGTACGGGGTTCTCAGTCCTGAATGTATCCGGTCCTATTAATTCTATTTTTACCCGTCTCCCACCCCATGGGAACTATGTGCCCCCTGACAATGGACGCAGCCATAAAATCTGCAGTATGTGCAACCGGACCTCATCCCAAATGTCATACGGCAATAAAAACGTCTGCAGCCCCGTAATGTCCGTGTCCTGATGTAACGCGGCACCTGTGATGATTCGTGAGGTCACATGACTGGTGTCGGCTTCCTTCATCTATTCTCAGGTAACAGAATATAATGGGTCACAAACCTCAGAAACCAGAAACTCAAGGAAATAAGTGGGAGTTCCCCTTTAATTATTTCACAGCCAGTGATTGGCACCAGAGGCCAAAGGTCACTTATATAAAGGAGATAAGGACTCACCGATCCCGGTCAGATAGATCCCAGCTTTATCCACAGGAGCGTCCGACCCCTTCCCAAAGTAAGCGAAAGTGATCTGGATTGGAAACAAACGTATGAATGTTCACAATGACCCCAACAGCAGAATAGTGAGTACAGCTCTGGAGTATAATACAGGATATAACTCAGGATCAGTACAGGATAAGTAATGTAATGTATGTACACAGTGATCTCACCAGCAGAATAGTGAGTACAGCTCTGGAGTATAATACAGGATATAACTCAGGATCAGTACAGGATAAGTAATGTAATGTATATACACAGTGACCGCACCAGCAGAATAGTGAGTACAGCTCTGGGGTATAATACAGGATATAACTCAGGATCAGTACAGGATAAGTAATGTAATGTATATACACAGTGATCTCACCAGCAGAATAGTGAGTACAGCTCTGGGGTATAATACAGGATATAACTCAGGATCAGTAATGTAATGTATGTACACAGTGATCTCACCAGCAGAATAGTGAGTACAGCTCTGGAGTATAATACAGGATATAACTCAGGATCAGTACAGGATAAGTAATGTAATGTATGTACACAGTGACCTCACCAGCAGAATAGTGAGTACAGCTCTGGAGTATAATACAGGATATAACTCAGGATCAGTACAGGATAAGTAATGTAATGTATGTACACAGTGACCTCACCAGCAGAATAGTGAGTACAGCTCTGGAGTATAATACAGGATATAACTCAGGATCAGTACAGGATAAGTAATGTAATGTATGTACACAGTGATCTCACCAGCAGAATAGTGAGTACAGCTCTGGAGTATAATACAGGATATAACTCAGGATCAGTACAGGATAAGTAATGTAATGTATGTACACAGTGACCTCACCAGCAGAATAGTGAGTGCAGCTCTGGAGTATAATACAGGATATAACTCAGGATCAGTACAGGATAAGTAATGTAATGTATGTACACAGTGATCTCACCAGCAGAATAGTTAGTACAGCTCTGGGGTATAATACAGGATATAACTCAGGATCAGTACAGGATAAGTAATGTAATGTATGTACACAGTGATCTCACCAGCAGAATAGTGAGTACAGCTCTGGGGTATAATACAGGATATAACTCAGGATCAGTACAGGATAAGTAATGTAATGTATGTACACAGTGACCTCACCAGCAGAATAGTGAGTACAGCTCTGGGGTATAATACAGGATATAACTCAGGATCAGTACAGGATAAGTAATGTAATGTATGTACACAGTGACCTCACCAGCAGAATAGTGAGTACAGCTCTGGAGTATAATACAGGATATAACTCAGGATCAGTACAGGATAAGTAATGTAATGTATGTACACAGTGACCCCAACAGCAGAATAGTGAGTACAGCTCTGGAGTATAATACAGGATATAACTCAGGATCAGTACAGGATAAGTAATGTAATGTATGTACACAGTGACCTCACCAGCAGAATAGTGAGTACAGCTCTGGGGTATAATACAGGATATAACTCAGGATCAGTACAGGATAAGTAATGTAATGTATGTACACAGTGACCTCACCAGCAGAATAGTGAGTACAGCTCTGGAGTATAATACAGGATATAACTCAGGATCAGTACAGGATAAGTAATGTAATGTATGTACACAGTGATCTCACCAGCAGAATAGTGAGTACAGCTCTGGAGTATAATACAGGATATAACTCAGGATCAGTACAGGATAAGTAATGTAATGTATGTACACAGTGATCTCACCAGCAGAATAGTGAGTACAGCTCTGGAGTATAATACAGGATCAGTACAGGATAAGTAATGTAATGTATATACACAGTGACCTCACCAGCAGAATAGCGAGTACAGCTCTGGAGTATAATACAGGATATAAGTCAGGATCAGTACAGGATAAGTAATGTATGTACATAGTGACCTCACCAGCAGAATAGTGAGTACAGCTCTGGAGTATAATACAGGATATAACTCAGGATCAGTACAGGATAAGTAATGTAATGTATATACACAGTGACCTCACCAGCAGAATAGTGAGTACAGCTCTGGAGTATAATACAGGATATAACTCAGGATCAGTACAGGATAAGTAATGTAATGTATGTACACAGTGATCTCACCAGCAGAATAGTGAGTACAGCTCTGGAGTATAATACAGGATATAACTCAGGATCAGTACAGGATAAGTAATGTAATGTATGTACACAGTGATCTCACCAGCAGAATAGTGAGTACAGCTCTGGAGTATAATACAGGATATAAGTCAGGATCAGTACAGGATAAGTAATGTAATGTATATACACAGTGACCTCACCAGCAGAATAGCGAGTACAGCTCTGGAGTATAATACAGGATATAAGTCAGGATCAGTACAGGATAAGTAATGTATGTACATAGTGATCTCACCAGCAGAATAGTGAGTACAGCTCTGGAGTATAATACAGGATATAACTCAGGATCAGTACAGGATAAGTAATGTAATGTATGTACACAGTGATCTCACCAGCAGAATAGTGAGTACAGCTCTGGAGTATAATACAGGATCAGTACAGGATAAGTAATGTAATGTATATACACAGTGACCTCACCAGCAGAATAGCGAGTACAGCTCTGGAGTATAATACAGGATATAAGTCAGGATCAGTACAGGATAAGTAATGTAATGTATATACACGGTGACCTCACCAGCAGAATAGTGAGTACAGCTCTGGAGTATAATACAGGATATAACTCAGGATCAGTACAGGATAAGTAATGTAATGTATGTACACAGTGACCTCACCAGCAGAATAGTGAGTGCAGCTCTGCAGTATAATACAGGATATAAGACCCACCTTGCCATCGTTGGTATCGGTGCTCGGTACCGTTATCTTGAACTCCACCATTGTCTTCTTGGACAGCGGCCATAGTTTCTCCCCATTGATCACCTTCTGTTGGGAGGCGTCGCTGTTCAAGACTTCGAGCTCTATATTGGGGGAGTGGCGGAGGCTGAACCACTTACACCCCGGTGGAGACCCCCTGTAGAGAGGAGAGAGCAGAGGTGATATATACAGTATACAGGGGCCCCTATTCACATATTTATGCTATAATTCTGGACCAGGAACCTGCAGATGTTCTGCTACAAAGACCTTTTGTTAAAATTAGGTTTGATTAAATGTATATTTTTGAAGAATTTTTTGTGATTTTTCTAATTTACTATCTAGATTATAAAATAATCCTAAATCTTGATGCTTACAGCTCAGCCTCCCCCTCCCAGGTCACAGAGCATGCTCACAAATCTGCCCCATACAAAGAACAGTGTCTGGAGATTTTCATTGTGTGTATGGAACTTTCTGTAAAGCAGTGGTCTCCAAACTGCAGACCTCCAGAGGTTGCAAAACCACAACTCCCAGTATTTAAGAAAAATATTAAATCTGTAATGGTAATCCAGGCATGCTGGGTGTTGTAGTTTTGCACCATTTGGAGGTCCGCAGTTTGGAGAACACAAGAAACATCTCTAGACCTTGTTCTTTGTATGGGGCATATTTGTACATATAAAACACATAATATAATATAAAAAAAGATGTAAAAGAAATCTATAATATAATATAAAAAATGATATTTAATAAAAAAAAATATAAAATATAAAATAAATATTAAAACATATTTAAATATATTAAATACTAAAATTACCTAAAATACCAAAAAATAATTACAAAATATAAATCTAAATTTTTTTTAATTATATAAAAATATATAAATATAAAATATATATAAAAAATATATAAAAAAATAAAACAAATCTAAACTTTAAAAAAAAATTCATATAAAGTAAAATATTAAAAATATATAATCTAAAACTATATCATAATATTAAAAATGATATTTAAATCTATTAAATAATACAATTATGAGGTAAAACAAAATATATACAAAAAATATATATAATAAAAAAAATGTATAATAAAAAATATATATAATATAAAAAAATAATCTATCATATAAAAAACATGTTATGTAACTTTTGCGGCTGATACTGTGCTCCTCCCCCTTGCAGAACAGCTGCAAAGTTCCAGCGTTTCGGAGAAACCCATCTTTGCAGCTTAACAGTGAGACGGGTGATTGACACATTGAGTTCACACCGCGGCGGCGGCCAGCACAAAACCGGATCCCCCTGCGCCTCATCCCGGGCTAAATAAGGAGAGCCCTGATAATGTCGTCTCGTAAATCTGTCACTCAGGCTGCCCCAGGGGAACCCGACCCCAAACAGAGTAATGGATTGACAATATGGCCTCCACTACTACTCCCATCGTTCTGCCATATTCTCTATAGCCATAGTCTGATCCTACAGGGCTCTGGGGAAGTTGGGTGACAACTGCATAGGCCGCCATATTGGTTACACCCTTATAGAGACTCTGAAAATTATATATATCTCACACGAAGATGGGATAACCAGATCCGTATTCGCCGCCGCTATCGCTTCCTCCCTCCCACCCAGGACGTGTTCACTTTACACCCAAGTCTCGCTGTGAGAGCGTCAGTAACCTGTAAGTTTCACCTCGCAACGTCTAAGATGTCTTGGAGTGAGCGGGGAGGAATGCAGCAGCCGGCAGGGTCGGCCGCCTGCGCTCGGGTGACATTGGGAACAGTAAGAAATGACCCCGGGAGCTCGTAAATTCTCCATTCACTAGGACATACGGGTAATATTATCCCGCCACGCCAGACGCTTATGGAAAGTCGAGTTTTGATCCATGTATGGCAACGTTTTCCAAACCGGGAGTCTCCAGCTGCTGCAAAACTACAACTCCCATCATGCTGGGAGCTGTAGTTTTGCAGAAGCTGGAGGCACTTTGGTTGGGAAACACTGCATTTTCTGCGGGTAAGACTGGTGATCACATGGCCCTGTTACAGTAACGAAAATGAAACGGCTGTCGGGGCATGCTGGGGGTTGTAGTTTTGCAACAGCTGGAGACGCATTGCTTGGAAAGCACTGATTAATGGTGCAGAGTTCTAGATCACCATGATGGCGGACGATCAGACGCGGTCAGACGCTTTCCTCTCATTGGGATCATCTTCATGAGGTTGGATCGGTATCTGTCATGGCGGATGATCAGACGCTTTCCTCTCATTGGGATCATCTTCATGAGGTTGGATTGGTATCGGTCATGGCGGACGAGTCAGAATGACATCTAAAGATCGTAAGGCGACTTTTACGAGCTCCACGTGTCCGTCATGGGGCTATACATATACCAGGGACCCCCGCACTCTACTCATCTTTTTATTACATCCGGTCAGGGCAATGGCCTCCAGATGACGCGGCACGGAGAGGGAAGAGTCACCTCCGCGGAGGAGCCATTACCTTAGGAGGTCACTGCTTCAGCCGCAACGACAACCCATCCTGTAGCAGAACTATAACTCCCAGAATAACCCGGCAGCCACACAGTTTTACAACAGCTGCTGAGCCACCGGTTGGGGGATTTCTCATTAACCCTTGATGCTTCAGTTCTAGATCAGTGATTTTCATGCACCCTTGGGAAAACTGATAAGTACCCCAGAATGGGAATCGCTGAACTAGAACAGAAGCATCAAGGGTTAATGAGAGATCGCCCAACCAGTGGATCAGCAGCGGTTGCAAAACCAGACGGGCTTCACACTGGGGCCCATCCTCCTCCAACCAGGCAACATCCCACTGGGGCCCACCCTTCCCCAACCTGGCAACATCCCACTGGGGCCCATCCTCCTCCAACCAGATGGGCATCCAACTGGGGCCCACCCTTCCCCTACCTGGCAACATCTCACTGGGGCCCATCCTCCTCCAACCAGGCAACATCCCACTGGGGCCCACCCTTCCCCAACCTGGCAACATCCCGCTGGGGCCCATCCTCCTCCAACCAGATGGGCATCCAACTGGGGCCCACCCTTCCCCTACCTGGCAACATCTCACTGGGGCCCATCCTCCTCCAACCAGGCAACATCCCACTGGGGCCCACCCTTCCCCAACCTGGCAACATCCCACTGGGGCCCATCTTCCTCCAACCAGGCAACATCCCACTGGGGCCCATACTCCTCCAACCTGGCAAGATCCCACTGGGGCCCACCCTTCCCCAGCCTGGCAAGATCCCACTGGGGCCCACCCTTCCCCAGCCTGGCAACATCTCACTGGGGCCCATCCTTCCCCAACCTGGCAACATCCCACTGGGGCCCATCCTCCTCCAACCAGGCAACATCCCACTGGGGCCCATCCTCCTCCAACCAGGCAACATCCCACTGGTTCCCATCCTTCCCCAACCAGGCAACATCCCACTGATTCCCATCCTTCCCCAACCAGGCAACATCCCACTTGGGCCCATCCTCCTCCAAGCAGGCAACATCCCATTGGGGCCCATCCTTCCCCAACCTGGCAACATCTCACTGGGGCCCATCCTCCTCCAACCAGGCAACATCCCACTGGGGCCCACCCTTCCCCAACCTGGCAACATCCCACTGGGGCCCATCTTCCTCCAACCAGGCAACATCCCACTGGGGCCCATACTCCTCCAACCTGGCAAGATCCCACTGGGGCCCATCCTTCCCCAACCTGGCAACATCCCACTGGGGCCCATCCTCCTCCAACCAGGCAACATCCCACTGGGGCCCATCCTCCTCCAACCAGGCAACATCCCACTGGGGCCCATCCTCCTCCAACCAGGCAACATCCCACTGGTTCCCATCCTTCCCCAACCAGGCAACATCCCACTGGTTCCCATCCTTCCCCAACCAGGCAACATCCCACTTGGGCCCATCCTCCTCCAAGCAGGCAACATCCCATTGGGGCCCATCCTTCCCCAACCTGGCAACATCCCACTTGGGCCCATCCTCCTCCAACCAGGCAACATCCCACTGGTTCCCATCCTTCCCCAACCTGGCAGCATCCCGCTGGGGCCCATCCTTCCCCAACCTGGCAACATCCCACTTGGGCCCATCCTCCTCCAACCTAGCAACATCCCACTGGGCCCATCCTTCCCCAACCTGGCAACATCCCACTTGGGCCCATCCTCCTCCAACCAGGCAACATCCCACTGGGGCCCATCCTTCCCCAACCTGGCAGCATCCCACTGGGGCCCATCCTTCCCCAACCTGGCAGCATCCCATCCTTTCCCAGTCATGCAGCATCCATTTCATCCCTCATCTCTTTCTAGATATTTGTTCTCTTTGTAGACATCACTGACTTCCCCACACATTCCCCAACCTGTGACCACCATGGGAGTTGTAGTTTGCAACACTGGCAAAGCCACAGGTTGGGGCACACAGATCAGTCTTTGGGCAGGTGTTGGCCATTGTTGTGTCCCAGATATCAGAGCCAGTAGCCACGATATCTGGGGGTTCTACAGACCATAGGGGCGACCACTGCTCTGCCAGGAGGATCTTACAGAGGGTTATATGACCGTCCTGTATTTCTCCATCAGACCCGATCCATACAGAGGTGTCACCCCCTCCCACCATGGACACCTCCGCTGATCCTGGGATCTCCAGTCCTTGGACCCTGCACTAGATAAACACTGACGAATTGGCGATTTGGCCACTGTCCGGCGCACAGAACGCACTTAGCTGTAAGCCCCACAAATCCTTAGAAGGCGATTCCAATGGACGGCTCAGCACTTCTCCGAATATCCCTGCCCAGGTGCTGAGAGCCATCGCTCCGCAGAGATTACCCCTTCACAGCTGCTGCCCGGCCGAGACGTGCCAGGAGACGGATTAGTACTGGGGGCGCACGTTAACACTCACTGCACCGGGGGCGCCCCATGTCTGTAGAATACACAGGGGAGGAGGGTAAACTCTGGGGGCGCCACCATCTGTAGAAGACACAGGGGAGGGTAAACTCTGGGGGTGCCACCATCTGTAGAAGACACAGGGGAGGGTAAACTCTGGGGGCGCCACCATCTGTAGAAGACACAGGGGGAGGGTAAACTCTGGGGGCGCCACCATCTGTAGAAGACACAGGGGGAGGGTAAACTCTGGGGGCGCCACCATCTGCAGAAGACACAGGGGAGGAGGGTAAACTCTGGGGGCGCCACCGTCTGTAGAAGACACAGGGGAGGAGGGTAAACTCTGGGGGCGCCACCATCTGTAGAAGACACAGGGGAGGGTAAACTCTGGGGGCGCCACCATCTGTAGAAGACACAGGGGGAGGGTAAACTCTGGGGGCGCCACCATCTGTAGAAGACACAGGGGGAGGGTAAACTCTGGGGGCGCCACCATCTGTAGAAGACACAGGGGGAGGGTAAACTCTGGGGGCGCCACCATCTGCAGAAGACACGGGGGAGGGTAAACTCTGGGGGCGCCACTATCTGCAGAAGACACAGGGGGAGGGTAAACTCTGGGGGCTCCACCATCTGCAGAAGACACAGGGGGAGGGTAAACTCTGGGGGCGCCACCATCTGCAGAAGACACAGGGGGAGGGTAAACTCTGGGGGCGCCACCATCTGCAGAAGACACGGGGGAGGGTAAACTCTGGGGGCGCCACTATCTGCAGAAGACACAGGGGGAGGGTAAACTCTGGGGGCTCCACCATCTGCAGAAGACACAGGGGAGGGTAAACTCTGGGGGCGCCACCGTCTGTAGAAGACACAGGGGAGGAGGGTAAACTCTGGGGGCTCCACCATCTGCAGAAGACACAGGGGAGGGTAAACTCTGGGGGCGCCACCGTCTGTAGAAGACACAGGGGAGGAGGGTAAACTCTGGGGGCGCCACCATCTGTAGAAGACACAGGGGGAGGTAAACTCTGGGGGCGCCACCATCTGTAGAAGACACAGGGGAGGGTAAACTCTGGGGGTGCCACCATCTGTAGAAGACACAGGGGAGGGTAAACTCTGGGGGCGCCACCATCTGCAGAAGACACAGGGGGAGGGTAAACTCTGGGGGCGCCACCATCTGTAGAAGACACAGGGGAGGGTAAACTCTGGGGGCGCCACCATCTGTAGAAGACACAGGGGGAGGGTAAACTCTGGGGGCGCCACCATCTGTAGAAGACACAGGGGGAGGGTAAACTCTGGGGGCGCCACCATCTGTAGAAGACACAGGGGGAGGGTAAACTCTGGGGGCGCCACCATCTGCAGAAGACACGGGGGAGGGTAAACTCTGGGGGCGCCACCATCTGCAGAAGACACGGGGGAGGGTAAACTCTGGGGGCGCCACCATCTGTAGAAGACACAGGGGGAGGGTAAACTCTGGGGGCGCCACCATCTGCAGAAGACACGGGGGAGGGTAAACTCTGGGGGCACCACCATCTGCAGAAGACACAGGGGGAGGGTAAACTCTGGGGGCGCCACCATCTGCAGAAGACACAGGGGAGGGTAAACTCTGGGGGTGCCACCATCTGTAGAAGACACGGGGGAGGGTAAACTCTGGGGGCGCCACCATCTGCAGAAGACAAGGGGGAGGGTAAACTCTGGGGGCGCCACCATCTGTAGAAGACACAGGGGGAGGGTAAACTCTGGGGGCGCCACCATCTGTAGAAGACACAGGGGGAGGGTAAACTCTGGGGGCGCCACCATCTGCAGAAGACACAGGGGGAGGGTAAACTCTGGGGGCGCCACCATCTGTAGAAGACACAGGGGGAGGGTAAACTCTGGGGGCGCCACCATCTGTAGAAGACACAGGGGGAGGGTAAACTCTGGGGGCGCCACCATCTGCAGAAGACACAGGGGGAGGGTAAACTCTGGGGGCGCCACCATCTGTAGAAGACACAGGGGGAGGGTAAACTTTGGGGGCGCCACCATCTGTAGAAGACACAGGGGGAGGGTAAACTCTGGGGGCGCCACCATCTGTAGAAGACACAGGGGGAGGGTAAACTCTGGGGGCGCCACCATCTGTAGAAGACACGGGGGAGGGTAAACTCTGGGGGCGCCACCATCTGTAGAAGACACGGGGGAGGGTAAACTCTGGGGGCGCCACCATCTGCAGAAGACACAGGGGGAGGGTAAACTCTGGGGGCGCCACCATCTGCAGAAGACACAGGGGGAGGGTAAACTCTGGGGGCGCCACCATCTGTAGAAGACACAGGGGAGGGTAAACTCTGGGGGCGCCACCATCTGTAGAAGACACAGGGGGAGGGTAAACTCTGGGGGCGCCACCATCTGTAGAAGACACAGGGGGAGGGTAAACTCTGGGGGCGCCACCATCTGTAGAAGACACAGGGGGAGGGTAAACTCTGGGGGCGCCACCATCTGCAGAAGACACAGGGGGAGGGTAAACTCTGGGGGCGCCACCGTCTGCAGAAGACACAGGGGAGGAGGGTAAACTCTGGGGGCGCCACCATCTGTAGAAGACACAGGGGGAGGGTAAACTCTGGGGGCGCCACCATCTGTAGAAGACACAGGGGGAGGGTAAACTCTGGGGGCGCCACCATCTGCAGAAGACACAGGGGGAGGGTAAACTCTCGGGGCGCCACCATCTGCAGAAGACACAGGGGAGGAGGGTAAACTCTGGGGGCCCCACCGTCTGTAGAAGACACGGGGGAGGGTAAACTCTGGGGGCGCCACCATCTGTAGAAGACACAGGGGAGGGTAAACTCTGGGGGCGCCACCATCTGCAGAAGACACAGGGGGAGGGTAAACTTTTTTGCAACAGCTGGAGGCACCCTGCTTGGGAAACACTGGTCTATGTAGAGGACAGGAGCTTCTTCAGGGTCCTGTACAGTACACAAGGTTCTAAAAAAAGTAACATGGAGTCTCCCTTAAACATTTAATACCTCCCTGTACTGTAGGGGGCGCTACCAGACATCAGTCAGTGCATACGCTTCAGTAATACAGGGGTTTTACCAGTAAATTGCCCATTCTGATTGGTCAGTTCTCTTGGCCATTGACAAGTTTCACAGATCTGGACTGTCTTTGTCCAGATTGTCATTGTATGTTGAGTCTGGTTTCAACTTACAATGGTCCAGAAAAGACCATTGTATGTTGAAACTATTGTATGTTGAGGCCATTGTAAGTTGAGGGATCACTGTATATAGTTTTAATTAATTAACTATTCTATTTTTTATTTTCTCTTTTAGTAAGACGGGTGAAGGAGTCCCCTGTATACAGGTCACTATTACCCTCCTATACAGACACATCATATACACAGATATAAGAACATTTTATTTCACCATAGGAAAAAGTTTGTTTGCACAGAAAAGGGAGAAGTAAGAAAGAAGGACACAGAGCGCCCAATAAATGTCACCCCCGTACGCCCACACCAGGGATTCCAACCAGGGTGCCTCCAGCTGTTGCAAAACTACAACTCCCAGCATTCCCAGACAGCCGGCATGCTGGGAGTTGTACTTTTGCAACAGCTGGAGGCACTCTGGTAGGGAATTTTCAGTGGGTCAGACTGGTGATCACATGACCCAGTTACACTAACAAAATGCATTGAGGCAACATGCTGGGAGTTGTAGTTTTGCAACAGCTGGAGACACCCCAGTTGGAAAACACTGCATTTAAAACTGATTTTCTGTGGGTCAGACTAGTGATCACGTGACCCAGTTACAGGGAAGAAATGCATTGATGCCATGGCTGCCCGAGCATTCTGGGATTAGTAGTTTTGCAACAGCTGGAGGCAACCCGGTCATTAAGCACTGTGAGTCAGACTGGTGATCACGTGACCCAGTAACAGTGATGAAAAGCATTGAGGCGACAGCTGTCCAGGCATGCTGGGAGTTGTAGTTTTGCAATAGCTGGAGGCACCCTGATCTAAAGTATATAGGAGGCACAGCCCAAGGTGTCTCGGGGGCACAGAGGGAACCCTGTAAAGCATTTGTGTTGTGATTTCCTCCATTTTCAATACCTCTGCCTGACAGTGAATGGAAACAATCCACTTTACCTACAGTTTCTAGCAGCCCATCCTGCGTCACAGTGTGTCAGGAACCCAGGACTGGCGAGGACTGTCTGCACTGATACATTGTAACAACCCTCACAACAACCTATATGCTTCCATTCACTGACAGCAAGAAATGTATTTATTTCCTTATTTAAATTACATTTTATTCTAAAATGAGGCTGTGTTTACACGAGACTGCAGCAGCCCTTTATTTTTGGCCACTATTTCTATAAAATTTGCGCTGTGCCTCTTCGGTTACCAGGAGACGCCCCCCCCCCCCCCCACGAGATGACGCAATGTCCGAACCGTTTTCTGTCACTTCTCCTTATGCTGCAATCGCCTGCAGACGTTTCATCACTTGAACGGCAGACAGGGCGACAGATGATCCCCTTAAGGAAGGAAAGTCACCCCCCCCCCCCCCAGACGTCAGCACGCAGTCACCCAACTTTTCCAAACTCCTGAAAGGCAAGGTCTATAGAGGAATTTCCCAACTAGGGTGCCTCCAGCTGTTGCAAAACTACAACTCCAAGCATGCCCAGGCAGACGTTGCATCAATGCATTTCCTTACTGTAACTGGGTCATGTGATCACCAGTCTGACCCTCAGAACATCACAGCACTTAATGCAGGGATTTTCAACCAGGGTGCTTCCAGCTGTTGCAAAACTACAACTCCAAGCATGCTCGGGTAGCTGTTGCATCAATGCATTTCGTTACTGTAACTGGGTCATGTGATCACTAGTTTGACGCACAGAACTTCAGTGTTTAATGCAGTGTTTTCCAACCAGGGTGCCTCCAGCTGTTGCAAAACTACTACTCCCAGCATGCCCGGACAGCCAATGGCTGTCCGGGCATGCTGGGAGTTGTAGTTTTGCAACAGCTGGAGGTACCTCCAGGAGGAGAATCTTCCACCCCCCCCCCCCCACCAGGATACAGCCAGAGTGTAAATAACCACTGCCCCCCCCCCACACTGTGATTAACCCTTTACACTCACCGCGTCTGTGACTAAAAACGGAAGTAAACGCTAAAGGCGAATCCCAGAGGCTGCCGGATCCAGTTAACCCTTCAGGCTCTGTCTTCATTTACTTTTTAATGGCGCAATACCCATCTAATGGCGATCGCTTGGAAAAATATTTACAGCAGAGACGACCGCGCGCACTGTACGGTTTAGAGTCTTCTGCAATTGCTGCGTCACTGCGGCCATTACAGGATCAACAACAACCTCAACACCACTACGCAGCATCATATAGAGATGTAGCAGAGCGGAGCGTGTCATTAACCCACAGTGATAACTGTACAGATAATGTATACATGTGACCTGCAGTCCTATGTAACACCACAGATAACACAGTGATAACTCTCTGAGTACAGATAATGTATACATGTGACCTGCAGTCCTATGTAACACCACAGATAACAGTGATCACTGTACAGATAATGTATACATGTGACCTGCAGTCCTATGTAACACCACAGATAACAGTGATCACTGTACAGCTAATGTATACATGTGACCTGCAGTCCTATGTAACACCACAGATAACAGTGATCACTGTACAGATAATGTATACATGTGACCTGCAGTCCTATGTAACACCACAGATAACAGTGATCACTGTACAGCTAATGTATACATGTGACCTGCAGTCCTATGTAACACCACAGATAACAGTGATCACTGTACAGATAATGTATACATGTGACCTGCAGTCCTATGTAACACCACAGATAACAGTGATAACTGTACAGATAATGTATACATGTGACCTGCAGTCCTATGTAACACCACAGATAACAGTGATAACTGAGTACAGATAATGTATAGATGTGACCTGCAGTCCTATGTAACACCACAGATAACAGTGATAACTCTCTGAGTACAGATAATGTATAGATGTGACCTGCAGTCCTATGTAACACCACAGATAACACAGTGATAACTCCCTGAGTACAGATAATGTATAGATGTGACCTGCAGTCCTATGTAACACCACAGATAACAGTGATAACTCTCTGAGTACAGATAATGTATAGATGTGACCTGCAGTCCTATGTAACACCACAGATAACACAGTGATAACTCTCTGAGTACAGATAATGTATAGATGTGACCTGCAGTCCTATGTAACACCACAGATAACAGTGATAACTCTCTGAGTACAGATAATGTATAGATGTGACCTGCAGTCCTATGTAACACCACAGATAACACAGTGATAACTCTCTGAGTACAGATAATGTATAGATGTGACCTGCAGTCCTATGTAACACCACAGATAACACAGTGATAACTCTCTGAGTACAGATAATGTAGTAGATGTGACCTGCAGTCCTATGTAACACCACAGATAACACAGTGATAACTCTCTGAGTACAGATAATGTATAGATGTGACCTGCAGTCCTATGTAACACCACAGATAACACAGTGATAACTCTCTGGGTACAGATAATGTATAGATGTGACCTGCAGTCCTATGTAACACCACAGATAACACAGTGATAACTCTCTGAGTACAGATAATGTATAGATGTGACCTGCAGTCCTATGTAACACCACAGATAACACAGTGATAACTCTCTGAGTACAGATAATGTATAGATGTGACCTGCAGTCCTATGTAACACCACAGATAACACAGTGATAACTCGGTGAGTACAGATAATGTAGTAGATGTGACCTGCAGTCCTATGTAACACCACAGATAACACAGTGATAACTCGGTGAGTACAGATAATGTATAGATGTGACCTGCAGTCCTATGTAACACCACAGATAACAGTGATAACTCTCTGAGTACAGATAATGTATAGATGTGACCTGCAGTCCTATGTAACACCACAGGTAACACAGTGATAACTCTCTGAGTACAGATAATGTATAGATGTGACCTGCAGTCCTATGTAACACCACAGATTACAGTGATAACTCTCTGAGTACAGATAATGTATAGATGTGACCTGCAGTCCTATGTAACACCACAGGTAACACAGTGATAACTCTCTGAGTACAGATAATGTATAGATGTGACCTGCAGTCCTATGTAACACCACAGATTACAGTGATAACTCTCTGAGTACAGATAATGTATAGATGTGACCTGCAGTCCTATGTAACACCACAGATAACAGTGATAACTCTGAGTATAGATAATGTATAGATGTGACCTGCAGTCCTATGTAACACCACAGATAACAGTGATAACTCTCTGAGTACAGATAATGTATAGATGTGACCTGCAGTCCTATGTAACTCCACAGATAACAGTGATAACTCTGAGTACAGATAATGTATAGATGTGACCTGCAGTCCTATGTAACACCACAGATAACAGTGATATCTCTGAGTACAGATAATGTATAGATGTGACCTGCAGTCCTATGTAACACCACAGATAACAGTGATAACTCCCTGAGTACAGATAATGTATAGATGTGACCTGCAGTCCTATGTAACACCACAGATAACAGTGATAACTCTCTGAGTACAGATAATGTATAGATGTGACCTGCAGTCCTATGTAACACTACAGATAACACAGTGATAACTCTGAGTACAGATAATGTATAGATGTGACCTGCAGTCCTATGTAACACCACAGATAACAGTGATAACTCTCTGAGTACAGATAATGTATAGATGTGACCTGCAGTCCTATGTAACACCACAGATAACACAGTGATAACTCTCTGAGTACAGATAATGTATAGATGTGACCTGCAGTCCTATGTAACACCACAGATAACAGTGATAACTCTCTGAGTACAGATAATGTATAGATGTGACCTGCAGTCCTATGTAACACCACAGATAACAGTGATAACTCTCTGAGTACAGATAATGTATAGATGTCACCTGCAGTCCTATGTAACACCACAGATAACAGTGATAACTCTCTGAGAACAGATAATGTATAGATGTGACCTGCAGTCCTATGTAACACCACAGATAACAGTGATAACTCTCTGAGTACAGATAATGTATAGATGTGACCTGCAGTCCTATGTAACACCACAGATAACAGTGATAACTCTCTGAGTACAGATAATGTATAGATGTGACCTGCAGTCCTATGTAACACCACAGATAACACAGTGATAACTCTCTGAGTACAGATAATGTATAGATGTGACCTGCAGTCCTATGTAACACCACAGATAACAGTGATAACTCTCTGAGTACAGATAATGTATAGATGTCACCTGCAGTCCTATGTAACACCACAGATAACAGTGATAACTCTCTGAGTACAGATAATGTATAGATGTGACCTGCAGTCCTATGTAACACCACAGATAACAGTGATAACGCTCTGAGTACAGATAATGTATAGATGTGACCTGCAGTCCTATGTAACACCACAGATAATATACACTGTACAAAAACATAAAGGGAACACAAACACCACAATGTGACTCCAAGTCACTGACACTTGTGTGAGATCCCACTGTCCACTCAGGAAGAACACTGATTGACAATCAATTTCACATGGAACAGACAACACGTGGAAATTATAGGCAATTAGCAAGACACCCCAATAAATGAGTGGTTCTGCAGGTGGTGACCACAGACCACTTCTCAGTTCCTATGCTTCCTGGCTGATGTTTTGGTCACTTTTGAATGCTGGCGGTGCTTTCACTCTAGTGGTAGCATGAGACGGAGTCTACAACCCCCACAAGTGGCTCAGGTAGAGCAGCTCATCCAGGATGGCACATCAATGTGAGCTGTGGCAAGAAGTTTGCTGTGTCTGTCAGCGTAGTGTCCAGAGCATGGAGGCGCTACCAGGAGACAGGCCATCACATCAGGAGACGTGGAGGAGGCCATAGGAGGGCAACAACCCAGCAGCAGGACCGCTACCTCCGCCTTTGTGCAAGGAGGAGCAGGAGGAGCACTGCCAGAGCCCTGCAAAATGACCTCCAGCAGGACACAAATGTACATGTGTCCACTCAAACGGTCAGAAACAGACTCCATGAGGGTGGTATGAGGGCCCGATGCCCACAGGTGGGGGTTGTGCTTACAGCCCAACACCGTGCAGGACGTTTGGTATTTGCCAGAGAACAACCAAGATTGGCAGCAAATTCACCACTGGCGTCCTGTGCTCTTCACAGATGAAAGCAGGTTCACACTGAGCACATGTGACAGACGTGACAGAGTCTGGAGACGCCGTGGAGAACGTTCTGCTGCCTGCAACATCCTCCAGCATGACCGGTTTGGCGGTGGGTCAGTAATGGTGTGGGGTGGCATTTCTTTGGGGGGCCCTCCATGTGCTTACCAGAGGTAGCCTGACTGCCATTAGGTACGAGATGAGACCCTCAGACCCCCTGTGAGACCATGGCGGAATTTATCATTGTAGGTGTAAGTGAAGCATTTTTTTTTACACCTTTTTTTGTGCGCTGGTGATGTCACAGATAATGTATAGATGTGACCTGCAGTCCTATGTACAGTTATCGGGGGGCACAGTGCTGGAGGGGCAGTTATCGGGGGGCACAGTTCTGGAGGGACAGTTATCGGGGGGGCACAGTTCTGGAGGGACAGTTATCGGGGGGCACAGTTCTGGAGGGGCAGTTATCGGGGGGCACAGTGCTGGAGGGACAGTTATCGGGGGGCACAGTGCTGGAGGGACAGTTATCGGGGGCACAGTGCTGGAGGGACAGTTATCGGGGGCACAGTGCTGGAGGGACAGTTATCGGGGGGCACAGTGCTGGAGGGGCAGTTATCGGGGGGCACAGTTCTGGAGGGACAGTTATCGGGGGGCACAGTTCTGGAGGGGCAGTTATCGGGGGGCACAGTTCTGGAGGGGCAGTTATCGGGGGGCACAGTTCTGGAGGGGCAGTTATCGGGGGGCACAGTTCTGGAGGGACAGTTATCGGGGGGCACAGTTCTGGAGGGACAGTTATCGGGGGGCACAGTTCTGGAGGGACAGTTATCGGGGGGCACAGTTCTGGAGGGACAGTTATCGGGGGGCACAGTTCTGGAGGGACAGTTATCGGGGGGCACAGTTCTGGAGGGACCGTTATCGGGGGGCACAGTTCTGGAGGGGCAGTTATCGGGGGGCACAGTTCTGGAGGGGCAGTTATCGGGGGGCACAGTTCTGGAGGGACAGTTATCGGGGGGCACAGTTCTGGAGGGACAGTTATCGGGGGGCACAGTTCTGGAGGGACAGTTATCGGGGGGCACAGTTCTGGAGGGACAGTTATCGGGGGGCACAGTTCTGGAGGGACAGTTATCGGGGGGCACAGTTCTGGAGGGACAGTTATCGGGGGGCACAGTTCTGGAGGGACCGTTATCGGGGGGCACAGTTCTGGAGGGACAGTTATCGGGGGGCACAGTTCTGGAGGGGCAGTTATCGGGGGGCACAGTTCTGGAGGGGCAGTTATCGGGGGGCACAGTGCTGGAGGGGCAGTTATCGGGGGGGGCACAGTGCTGGAGGGGCAGTTATCGGGGGGCACAGTTCTGGAGGGACAGTTATCGGGGGGCACAGTACTGGAGGGACCGTTATCGGGGGGCACAGTGCTGGAGGGACAGTTATCGGGGGGCACAGTTCTGGAGGGGCAGTTATCGGGGGGCACAGTGCTGGAGGGGCAGTTATCGGGGGGGGGCACAGTGCTGGAGGGGCAGTTATCGGGGGGCACAGTACTGGAGGGACCGTTATCGGGGGGCACAGTGCTGGAGGGACAGTTATCGGGGGGCACAGTTCTGGAGGGACAGTTATCGGGGGGCACAGTACTGGAGGGGCAGTTATCGGGGGACACAGTACTGGAGGGACAGTTATCGGAGTGCACAGTACTGGAGGGACAGTTATCGGAGTGCACAGTACTGGAGGGACAGTTATCGGGGGCACAGTGCTGGAGGGGCAGTTATCGGGGGCACAGTGCTGGAGGGGCAGTTATCGGGGGGCACAGTTCTGGAGGGGCAGTTATCGGGGGGCACAGTACTGGAGGGGCAGTTATCGGGGGGCACAGTGCTGGAGGGGCAGTTATCGGGGTGCACAGTTCTGGAGGGACAGTTATCGGGGTGCACAGTACTGGAGGGACAGTTATCGGGGGGCACAGTTCTGGAGGGACAGTTATCGGGGTCGCACTCACCCGTTGACATCCAGGTACAGGTAGGTCCCCAGCACACACACCTCCTCCCTCCTCTGGCCGCGCTCCACACGCACCGTCCGCCCCGGGCCCCGCATCCTCCGCTCTGCACCTGCTCCAGGTGACACCCGCGGATCTAATCATCCCCGGCCGGCCGGAGCCCCGCCCCCCTCACATCACTGGCCGCCCGCCTGTCAATCATCACCGGGGGTGGGGCCCGTGTCTGGGGGCGGGGAAACTGCGTCCTAATCCCCAGATAAGTATAGAAACTCCCAGTAAGGAGAAAAGTGAGACCGAGGAGCCGGGAACAATGATCACGTGACGTGATATCAGATAATATATCATCCATCATATATCATCCATCATATAATATATCATCCATCATATATAATCCATCATATAATATATAATCCATCATATAATATATAATCCATCATATAATATATAACACATCATATAATATATACCACATCAGATAATATATAACACATCTTATAATATCCATCATATAATATATAACACATCATATAATATATACCACATCAGATAATATATAACACATCTTATAATATCCATCATATAATATATAATCCATCATATATAATCCATCATATAATATCCATCATATAATATATAATCCATCATATAATATATAATCCATCATATATAATCCATCAGATAATATCCATCATATAATATATAACACATCAGATAATATATATCACATCAGATAATATATAACACATCAGATAATATATAACACATCTTATAATATCCATCATATAATATATAACACATCAGATAATATATAACACATCAGATAATATATAACACATCAGATAATATATAACACATCTTATAATATCCATCATATAATATATAATCCATCATATAATATATAATCCATCATATATAATCCATCAGATAATATCCATCATATAATATACAACACATCAGATAATATATAACACATCAGATAATATATATCACATCAGATAATATATAACACATCAGATAATATATAACACATCTTATAATATCCATCATATAATATATAACACATCAGATAATATATAACACATCAGATAATATATAACACATCAGATAATATATAACACATCTTATAATATCCATCATATAATATATAACACATCAGATAATATATAACACATCAGATAATATATAACACATCTTATAATATCCATCATATAATATATAACACCAGATAATATATAACACATCATATATAATCCATCATATCATATATAATCCATCATATAATATATAACACATCATATAATATATAACACATCTTATAATATCCATCATATAATATCCATCATATATAATCCATCATATCATATATAATCCATCATATCATATATAATCCATCATATATAATCCATCATATCATATATAATCCATCATATAATATATAATCCATCATATAATATCCATCATATAATATATAACACATCATATAATATATAACACATCTTATAATATCCATCATGTAATATCCATCATATAATATATAATCCATCATATAATATCCATCATATAATATATAACACATCATATTATATATAACACATCATATAATATATAATCCATCATATAATATATAACACATCATATAATATATAACACATCATATAATATATAACACATCATATAATATATAACACATCTTATAATATATAATCCATCATATATAACCCATCATATATAATCCATCATATAATATATAATCCATCATATAATATTTAACACATCATATAATATATAACACATCATATAATATATAATCCATCATATAATATATACCACATCAGATAATATATAACACATCATATAATATATAACACATCAGATAATATATAACACATCAGATAATATATACCACATCAGATAATATATAATCCATCATATAATATATAACACATCATATAATATATAACCCATAAAATAATATATACCACATCATATAATATATAATCCATCATATAATATCCATCATATAATATATAATCCATCATATAATATCCATCATATAATATATAACACATCATATAATATATAACACATCTTATAATATCCATCATATAATATCCATCATATATAATCCATCATATAATATATAACACATCATATAATATCCATCATATAATATATAACACATCATATAATATATAACACATCTTATAATATCCATCATATAATATCCATAATATATAATCCATCATATGATATATAATCCATCATATATAATCCATCATATCATATATAATCCATCATATAATATCCATCATATAATATCCATCATATAATATATAACACATCATATAATATATAACACATCATATAATATATAATCCATCATATAATATATAACACATCATATAATATATAACACATCATATAATATATAACACATCATATAATATATAATCCATCATATAATATATAACACATCAGATAATATATAACACATCAGATAATATATAACACATCTTATAATATCCATCATATAATATATAACACATCAGATAATATATAACACATCATATAATATATAACACATCATATAATATATACCACATCAGATAATATATAATCCATCATATAATATATAACACATCATATAATATATAACCCATAAGATAATATATACCACATCATATAATATATAACACATCAAATAATATATAATCCATCATATAATATATAACACATCATATAATATATACCACATCATATAATATATAATCCATCATATAATATATACCACATCATATAATACATAATCCATCATATAATATATAACACATCATATAATATATACCACATCATATAATATATAATCCATCATATAATATAGAATCCATCATATAATATATAATCCATCATATATAATCCATCAGATAATATATAACACATCACATAATATATAGTCCATCATATAATATATAACACATCACATAATATACAACACATCATATAACATATAACACATCTTATAATATCCATCATATAATATATACCACATCATATAATATATAATCCATCATATAATATATAACACATCATATAATATATACCACATCATATAATATATAATCCATCATATAATATATAATCCATCATATATAATCCATCAGATAATATATAACACATCATATAATATATAATCCATCATATAATATATAATCCATCACATATAATCCATCATATATAATCCATCAGATAATATATAACACATCATATAATATATAGTCCATCATATAATATATAACACATCACATAATATACAACACATCATATAATATATAACGCTTCTTATAATATCCATCATATAACATATAACACATCATATAATATATAACACATTTTATAATATATAATCCAGCATATAATATATAACACATCATATATAATCCAGCATATAAACTATAACACATCATATATAATCCAGCATATAAACTATAACACATCACATAATATATATTATATGATGGATATTATATGATGGATTATATAACACACATCATATATAATCCAGCATATAATATCCATCATATAATCTATAACACATCATATATAATCCATCATATAATATATACCACATCATATAATATATACCACATCATATAATATATACCACATCATATAATACCCCCTGACATCCAAGTTAGACAGCAACATACATTAGAATTAGGGGGAAAGAAGAAACGCTTCTCTATTGATAATGGATCCAGAAACTAAAAATATTCCAAAATGATTGGCGCTCAGGATTCCACTGGAGATGTGGAGAAAAATGGCAGAAGATAAATAAAGTTATTTTATAAGTCACATATAAAGATACAAAGTGTCTGAGTCACCGCCGGGCGAAGAACAACAATACAATACAAGGAGCTGTAACTATATAATAAGAAAGTGCAACAGATTCCACCTCAAATAAACAGGGAACCTCGTGTCCTTTCTGTGAGCAATAACAAAATAATCTTGGAATGACTAAGGGAGCGCTGTAATACCCGAAACGCGTCACAGAGATAACAGGAGGCCCCGAGAACACTTCTGTCCATACACTCGGCACATAGTGGTGTCTGCCACATACAGGAAAAGAACCAGAGGACGGCGAAGGACACGAGGAGTGGTGAGGGGTCATAGGACCAACGGGTATCGCAGAGGTAACGCTCTTCATCAGGGGCACGGCATCTATTCATCTATGATATCATCACTTCAAAGATATATATATATATATATATATATATATATATATATATATATATATATATATATATATAGAAAGGATGTATAACACACTCATTGGGATTGACTTATTAAATATCTCCCTCCATAGGAGACATGTGAGCAGCACCTTGTATGTCCCTATGGCAGTGTATTCCAACCAGGGCACCTCCAGCTGTTGCAAAACTACAACTCCCCGCATGCCCGGACAGCCTATGGCTGTCCGGGCATGCTGGGAGTTGTAGTTTTGCAATAGCTGGAGGCAGCCTGGTTGGAAAACCCTGCTATAGGGACACAGCTGGAGGCCCCCTGGTTGGGGAACACTGGTCTAGACGTGGGATTCCATGCTTGGAGTTGTAGTTTTGCAACTGCTGGAGGCCCCCTGGTTGGGGAACACTGCCCTATAATGACTGTGTTCTCCAGTACTTCACACTTCTTGTAGCTTCAGGCGCTCAATAATATTTACTTAGTGTTTGTGAGAGGACACGAGGTTCTTTACGACATTTATAGCTCCTTGTATTGTTCTTCGCGGTGACTAATAAATAAGTATAAAGTCATTTATCTCCCGTGTGATCAGGGGGTAGTAGTCCTTGGTGTCACCATCTAGTCAGACTGGTTGGGATAGTGATGATGGGGGTAGTAGTCCTTGGTGTCACCATCTAGTCAGACTGGTTGGGATAGTGATGATGGGGGTAGTAATCCTTGGTGTCACCATCTGGTCAGACTGGTTGGGATAGTGATGATGGGGGTAGTAGTCCTTGGTGTCACCATCTGGTCAGACTGGTTGGGATAGTGATGATGGGGGTAGTAGTCCTTGGTGTCACCATCTGGTCAGACTGGTTGGGATAGTGATGATGGGGGTAGTAATCCTTGGTGTCACCATCTGGTCAGACTGGTTGGGATAGTGATGATGGGGTAGTAGTCCTTGGGTGTCACCATCTGGTCAGACTGGTTGGGATAGTGATGATGGGGGTAGTAGTCCTTGGTGTCACCATCTGGTCAGACTGGTTGGGATAGTGATGATGGGGGTAGTAGTCCGTGGTGTCACCATCTGGTCAGACTGGTTGGGATAGTGATGATGGGGTAGTAGTCCGTGGTGTCACCATCTGGTCAGACTGGTTGGGATAGTGATGATGGGGGTAGTAGTCCTTGGTGTCACCATCTGGTCAGACTGGTTGGGATAGTGATGATGGGGGTAGTAGTCCTTGGTGTCACCATCTGGTCAGACTGGTTGGGATAGTGATGATGGGGGTAGTAGTCCGTGGTGTCACCATCTGGTCCGACTGGTTGGGATAGTGATGATGGGGGTAGTAGTCCATGGTGTCACCATCTGGTCAGACTGGTTGGGATAGTGATGATGGGGGTAGTAGTCCTTGGGTGTCACCGGTTGGGATAGTGATGATTGGGGTAGTTGTCCTCTGGGGGCCCTTGCTGTGGATGTGTTGGGATTAGTGGCCCTATTGTCCAGCGCTGGGTGTAGTGTGGCCCCGGAATGTGTGGCGTCTATTGTTCATGTTCAGTCTCGGGATCTGACAGAATGTGTCGGGGATCAGTCACAGCTCTGACAATTATCAGACACTTGTCATATACAGTGTGATGTCACTATATACAGTGCGATGTCACTATAAACAGTGTGATGTCACTATATACAGTGCGATGTCACTATAAACAGTGTGATGTCATCATATACAGCGTGATGTCATCATATACAGTGTGATGTCATCATATACAGTGTGATGTCACTATATACAGTGTGATGTCACTATAAACAGTGTGATGTCATCATATACAGTGTGATGTCACTATATACAGTGCGATGTCACTATAAACAGTGTGATGTCATCATATACAGCGTGATGTCATCATATACAGTGTGATGTCACTATATACAGTGTGATGTCACTATATACAGTGTGATGTCACTATATACAGTGAGATATCACTATATACAGTGCGATGTCACTATATACAGTGCGATGTCACTATAAACAGTGTGATGTCATCATATACAGCGTGATGTCACTATATACAGTGTGATGTCATCATATACAGTGTGATGTCACTATATACAGTGTGATGTCACTATATACAGTGTGATGTCACTATAAACAGTGTGATGTCATCATATACAGCGTGATGTCATCATATACAGTGTGATGTCACTATATACAGTGTGATGTCACCATATACAGTGTGATGTCATCATATACAGTGTGATGTCACTATATACAGTGTGATGTCACTATATACAGTGTGATGTCACTATAAACAGTGTGATGTCATCTTATACAGCGTGATGTCATCATATACAGTGTGATGTCACTATATACAGTGTGATGTCACCATATACAGTGTGATGTCATCATATACAGTGTGATGTCACTATATACAGTGTAATGTCACCATATACAGCGTGATGTCACTATATACAGTGTGATGTCACCATATACAGTGTGATGTCATCATATACAGTGTGATGTCACCATATACAGTGTGATGTCATCATATACAGTGTGATGTCACTATATACAGTGTGATGTCACCATATACAGTGTGATGTCATCATATACAGTGTGATGTCACTATATACAGTGTGATGTCACTATATACAGTCTGATGTCACCATATACAGTGTGATGTCATCATATACAATGTAATGTCACTATATACAGTGTGATGTCATTATATACAGTGTGATGTCACCATATACAGTGTGATGTCACTATATACAGTGTGATGTCACCATATACAGTGTGATGTCATCATATACAGTGTGATGTCACTATACACAGTGTGATGTCACCATATACAGTGTGATGTCACTATATACAGTGTGATGTCATCATATACAGTGTGATGTCACTATATACAGTGTGATGTCATCATATACAGTGTGATGTCACTATATACAGTGTGATGTCATCATATACAATGTAATGTCACTATATACAGTGTGATGTCATCATATACAGTGTGATGTCACTATATACAGTGTGATGTCACCATATACAGTGTGATGTCATCATATACAATGTAATGTCACTATATACAGTGTGATGTCACTATATACAGTCTGATGTCACCATATACAGTGTGATGTCATCATATACAATGTAATGTCACTATATACAGTGTGATGTCACCATATACAGTGTGATGTCATCATATACAGTGTGATGTCACTATACACAGTGTGATGTCACCATATACAGTGTGATGTCACTATATACAGTGTGATGTCATCATATACAGTGTGATGTCACTATATACAGTGTGATGTCATCATATACAGTGTGATGTCACTATATACAGTGTGATGTCACTATATACAGTGTGATGTCACTATATACAGTGTGATGTCACCATATACAGTGTGATGTCACTATATACAGTGTGATGTCACCATATACAGTGTGATGTCATCATATACAATGTAATGTCACTATATACAGTGTGATGTCACTATATACAGTCTGATGTCACCATATACAGTGTGATGTCATCATATACAGTGTGATGTCACTATATACAGTGTGATGTCATCATATACAGCGTGATGTCACTATATACAGTGTGATGTCACCATATACAGTGTGATGTCATCATATACAGGATATTGTCACCATATACAGTGTGATGTCACTATATACAGTGTGATGTCATCATATACAGTGTGATGTCACCATATACAGTGTAATGTCACTATATAGAGTCTGATGTCACCATATACAGTGTGATGTCATCATATACAGTGTGATGTCATCATATACAGTGTGATGTCACTATATACAGTGTGATGTCACCATATACAGTGTGATGTCACTATATACAGTGTGATGTCACTATATACACAGTGTGATGTCACTATATACAGCGTGATGTCACTATATACAGTGTGATGTCACCATATACAGTGTGATGTCATAATATACAGTGTGATGTCACCATATACAGTGTGATGTCACTATATACAGTGTGATGTCACTATATACAGTGTGATGTCATCATATACAGAATATTGTCACTATATACAGTGTGATGTCAACATATAGAGGATATTGTCACTATATACAGTGTGATGTCACTATATACAGTGTGATGTCACTATATATACAGTGTGATGTCACCATATACAGGATATTGTCACTATATACAGTGTGATGTCACTATATACATGATATTGTCACTATATACAGTGTGATGTCACCATATACAGGATATTGTCACCATATACAGGATATTGTCACTATATACAGGATATTGTCACTATATACAGTGTGATGTCACCATATACAGGATATTGTCACTATATAGAGGATATTGTCACTATATACAGTGTGATGTCACCATATACAGGATATTGTCACTATATAGAGGATATTGTCACTATATACAGTGTGATGTCACCATATACAGGATATTGTCACTATATAGAGGATATTGTCACTATATAGAGGATATTGTCACTATATACAGTGTGATGTCACCATATACAGGATATTGTCACTATATACAGTGTGATGTCACCATATACAGGATATTGTCACTATATACAGTGTGATGTCACCATATACAGGATATTGTCACTATATACAGTGTGATGTCACCATATACAGGATATTGTCACTATATACAGTGTGATGTCACTATATACAGTGTGATGTCACCATATACAGGATATTGTCACTATATACCGTGTGATGTCACTATATACAGTGTGATGTCATCATATACGATGTAATGTCACCCCATATAGCAGCATTATACACCGTCGCACGACATCATGGCGTTCACTGAGGCTTCTGTGTCTGGGGGATATAATTCTAGAATGTTCCGTATATAGATGAAGGCCGCCATTGTTCAGTCCTGGCCGCCTCTCTTGTATTAGAGAACAATGGGCGCTCAGACTCCGGGCAGCGACATCTCCGGGACATGAGGGGGAGGGGGGTCACCGCGACACCGGGCCGTGACTGATGGCGAAACTGTCATGGCGGATGAACACAACGCAGCCAGGCGTCCATCGATCTGAGGGAACATGATCATGTGACACCTCATAATACAGGGACATCTTATTGGCCTCAGTATGGACGTCGTCTTAAAGGGCCGGATGCATTAAAAGCAACAACATGCGCGGACCCTAAGGGCGAATTCACACTACGGAACGTCTGCCCGGAAAAAACGAAGCGCGAGTTTCTGCGGTGGAATGTTCTGCTATAGAAATTCTGCAGTGTATCCATTGGTCAGACCCCGACAATCAGATTCCTATCCCCCTTACCAGTATTTTCCAAACAATGTGCCTCCAGCTGTTGCAAAACTACAACTCCCAGCATGCCCGGACAGCCGTTGGCTGTCCGGGCATGCTGGGAGTTGTAGTTTTGCAACAGCTGGAGGCACAACGTTTGGAAAACACTGGCCTTTAATATAGGGATTTATAACAACTTATCACCAACATGGCAACCACCGCCAAGACACCTGTACTGTAACGGTGGCCATATTGGTTGTCACCCAGCTCTGCCAGACTCCTGAATGGCGGATCTATTGAGAGAGGAGGATACATCACTGCCACTCTGGAGTCAGGAGCTGTAGAAGCGGCCATGTTGGCTCTCACTAAGCTCTCCCAGACTCCTGAATGGTGAATCTACGAAGAGAGAAGTATAGATCACTACTGTTGAGGAGTCAGGAGCTGTAGAGGTGGCCATATTCGTTGTTATCCAGCTCTCCCAGACTCCTGAATGGCAAAACTATGGGGAGAGGAGGATATATCACTGCCACTCAGGAGCTGTAGAAGCGGCCATATTGGTTGTCGCCCAGCTCTCCCAGACTCCTGAATGGCGAATCTATGAGGAGAGAAGGATATATCACTGCCGCTCAAGAGTCAGGAGCTGTAGCAGCGGCCATATTGGTTGTCGCCCAGCTCTCCCAGAATCCTGAATGGCGAATCTATGAGGAGAGAAGGATATATCACTGCCGCTCAAGAGTCAGGAGCTGTAGAAGTAGCCATATTGATTGTCACTATGCTCTCCCAGACTCCTGAATGGTGAATCTATGAAGAGAGAAGTATAATTTACTACCGTTGAGGAGTCGGGAGCTGTACAGGCGGCCATATTCATTGTTACCCAGCTCTCCCAGACTCCTGAATGAGGATACATCACTGCTGCTCAGGAGTGAGGAGCTGTAGAGGCGGCCATATTGGTTGTTACCCAACTCTCCGAGACTCCTGAATGGTGACTGTATGGGAAGAGGAGGATATATCACTACCGCTCAGGAGTCAGGAGCTGTAGAGGCGGCCATATTGTTTCTCACTAAGCTCTCCCAGCCTCCTGAATGGTGAATCTAGGGGAGAGGAGGATATATCACTACCGCTCAGGAGTCAGGAGCTGTGGAGGCGGCCATATTGGTTGTCACCCAACTCTCCCAGACTCCTGAATGGTAAATCTAGCGGAGAGGAGGATATATCACTACCGCTCAGTAGTCAGGAGCTGTAGAGGAGGCCATTTTGGTTGTCACTAAGCTCTCCCGGGCTCCTGAATGGCAAATGTATGAGAAGAGGAGGATATATCACTGCTGCTCAGGAGTCAGGGGCTGTAGAGGCGGCCATATTGGTTGTCACCCAGCTCTCCCAGACTCCTGAATGGCGAATCTATTGAGAGAGGAGGATATATCACTGCTGCTCAGGAGTCAGGGGCTGTAGAGGCGGCCATATTGGTTGTCACTCAGCTCTCCAAGACTCCTGAATGGTGAATCTAGCGGAGAGGAGGATATATCACTGCTGCTCAGGAGTCAGGGGCTGTAGAGGCGGCCATATTGGTTGTCACCCAGCTCTCCAAGACTCCTGAATGGTGAATCTAGCGGAGAGGAGGATATATCACTGCTGCTCAGGAGTCAGGGGCAGTAGAGGCGGCCATATTGGTTGTCACCCAGCTCTCCCAGACTCCTGAATGGTGAATCTAGCGGAGAGGAGGATATATCACTGCTGCTCAGGAGTCAGGGGCAGTAGAGGCAGCCATATTGGTTGTCACCCAGCTCTCCCAGACTCCTGAATGGTGAATCTAGCGGAGAGGAGGATATATCACTGCTGCTCAGGAGTCAGGGGCTGTGGAGGCGGCCATATTGGTTGTCACCCAGCTCTCCCAGTCTCCTGAATGGTGAATCTAGCGGAGAGGAAGATATATCACTGCTGCTCAGGAGTCGGGAGCTGTGGTGGCGGCCATATTGGTTGTCACCCAGCTCTCCCAGACTCCTGAATGGTGAATCTATTGAGAGAGGAGGATATATCAATGCTGCTCAGGAGTCAGGGGCTGTGGAGGCGGCCATATTGGTTGTCACCCAACTCTCCCAGACTCCTGAATGGTGAATCTAGCGGAGAGGAGGATATATCACTGCTGCTCAGGAGTCAGGGGCTGTGGAGGCGGCCATATTGGTTGTCACCCAGCTCTCCCAGACTCCTGAATGGTGAATCTAGCGGAGAGGAGGATATATCAATGCTGCTCAGGAGTCAGGGGCTGTGGAGGCGGCCATATTGGTTGTCACCCAGCTCTCCCAGACTCCTGAATGGTGAATCTAGCGGAGAGGAGGATATATCAATGCTGCTCAGGAGTCAGGAGCTGTAGAGGCGGCCATATTGGTTGTCACCCAGCTCTCCCAGACTCCTAAATGGTGAATCTAGCGGAGAGGAGGATATATCAATGCTGCTCAGGAGTCAGGAGCTGTAGAGGCGGCCATATTGGTTGTCACCCAGCTCTCCCAGACTCCTGAATGGTGAATCTAGCGGAGAGGAGGATATATCAATGCAGCTCAGGAGTCAGGGGCTGTGGAGGCGGCCATGTTGGTTGTCACCCAGCTCTCCCAGACTCCTGAATGGTGAATCTAGCGGAGAGGAGGATATATCACTGCTGCTCAGGAGTCAGGGGCTGTAGAGGCGGCCATATTGGTTGTCACCCAGTGACCACAGACGACCTGATATCGATGAAATGGTCACCTCATACACCATATCAGGTCACATGACCTGTAAATAAAGCTGCGAGCGGCAGGTGGTGGACGGGACTTTCTGCGCCCCCCGGGGGATAGAATTATAATACCCGTCACCTTTGGGTCCCCCATGTCTAATGTATCTGATGGGTGACGGGATCTCAGGTCTCCGCGACCTTGTGCGCACATGAAGGGCGACTGATCCCTCCACCGGGTGACCGCCATGTCTGCGCCAATTACACGCACTGTACCCTATATATAAAATGGAATGGTGGGGGGTGGAGGGCTGGGATGACGGGGATCATGAGCAAAGTATCACATACAGGAGGCTTAGATACAGCAACTCAGCCTGGATACAAAAGCTCAGCAGACAGTATCACACACATTAGGCTGAGATACACCAACTTAGTGGACAGTATCACACATGATAGGCTTAGATACAGCAGCTCAGCAGACAGTATCACAGATAATATTAGATACAACAGTGAAGCAGACTGTATCACACATGACAGGATTAGATAAATCATACAGTATCACACATGACTGGATTAGATACAGTGGTTCAAGAGGCAATATTACAGATGATAGGCTTGGATACACATTTTAACAGACAGTATCACAGATTATGGGATTAGATAAAAAAGTGCAGCAGACTGTATCACAGATGATGGGAATAGATACAACAGTGCAGCAGACTGTATCACAGATGATGGGATTAGATACAACAGTGCAGCAGACTGTATCACAGATGATGGGTTTGGACAAAGTGGCTGAGCAGACGGTATCACACATTATTAGATTAGATACTGTGGCTTAACAGACAGTATCGTAGATGATAGGCTTGGATACGCAGCTCAGCCAACAGTATCACAGATGATAGGATGAGATACAGCACTACAGGAGACAATATTGCAGATAATAGGCTTAGATACAGAATCTGAGCAGACAGTATCATACATGATAAGGTCGCAGGCGAAACATGTAGCTCAGTGTTTCTCTACCAGGGGGCCTCCAGCTGTTGCAAAACTACAACTCTCAGTCGTTGGCTGTCCGGGCATGCTGGGAGTTGTAGTTTTGCAACAGCTGGAGGCCCCCTGGTTGGGAAACACTGCTCTATGGCAGCATCGGACACTGACCCGGCCGCAGTTTATTTAGTTATGCCCCTGAATAAGATTAGATACAGTAGCGCAGCAGACAGTATCACAGCTGACAAGCTTAGATACAGGAGCTCAGCAGACAGTATCACAGCTGACAAGCTTAGATACAGGAGCTCAGCAGACAGTATCACAGCTGATGGGCTTAGATAGAGGAGCTCAGCAGACAGTATCACAGCTGACGGGCTTAGATACAGGTGCTCAGCAGACAGTATCACAGCTGACAAGCTTAGATACAGGGGCTCAGCAGACAGTATCACAGCTGACAGGCTTAGATACAGGGGCTCAGCAGACAGTATCACAACTGACAGGCTTAGATACAGGGGCTCAGCAGACAGTATCATAGCTGACAGGCTTAGATACAGGGGCTCAGCAGACAGTATCATAGCTGACAGGCTTAGATACAGGGGCTCAGCAGACAGTATCATAGCTGACAGGCTTAGATACAGGGGCTCAGCAGACAGTATCACAGCTGACGGGCTTAGATACAGGAGCTCAGCAGACAGTATCACAGCTGACGGGCTTAGATACAGGTGCTCAGCAGACAGTATCACAGCTGACAAGCTTAGATACAGGAGCTCAGCATACAGTATCACAGCTGACAGGCTTAGATACAGGGGCTCAGCAGACAGTATCACAACTGACAGGCTTAGATACAGGGGCTCAGCAGACAGTATCATAGCTGACAGGCTTAGATACAGGAGCTCGGCAGACAGTATCCCAGCTGACAGGCTTAGATACAGGAGCTCAGCAGACAGTATCCCAGCTGACAGGCTTAGATACAGGAGCTCAGCAGACAGTATCCCAGCTGACAGGCTTAGATACAGGAGCTCAGCAGACAGTATCCCAGCTGACAGGCTTAGATACAGGAGCTCAGCAGACAGTATCCCAGCTGACAGGCTTAGATACAGGAGCTCAGCAGACAGTATCCCAGCTGACAGGCTTAGATACAGGAGCTCAGCAGACAGTATCCCAGCTGACAGGCTTAGATACAGGAGCTCAGCACACAGTATCCCAGCTGACAGGCTTAGATACAGCGGCTGTGGAGATTATGTTGTAGTTATTCTAATGGCTCCATATGATACATAATATTATGATCCTGGAGATGACTGATCGGATACACATTGTATCTCATCTCTTCATTCATGGGGTATACTCTGGATTCCTCCTATGGGTCGGTGCATGTGAACAGGTGACACTGCAGCTGACACCCATCCATTATCCCAGCTCTATAGCCGCAGCCGCTGAAAGGTCCAGGGGGGAGGGGGTGCTGGGTACTGGGTGCTGGGTGCTGCCGCCGCACATCTCTATCAATAACTCTACAAGACGACTTCACCTTTAAGATTAGAAACTTCTCAGGAGGGGGAGCAAGGGCATCAGGCCCCCGGGGGCTCATAGGGTCTCATGATGGTTCTGGACCTTCTGGAAGTTTCTCCATCTGTACACAGGATCTATGGGGCTCAGCCAGAGTGACCATTGGGTTCTTGGTTTCCTCTCTTACCAAGACCCTTCTCCCCCGATTCCTTAGTCTGGTGGGCGGCAGCTCTAGGAAGAGTCCTGGTTGTTCCTTCTTCTCCCATGTAAGAATTATGGAGGTGGCTGAGCTCTCGGGAACATTCAGTGCAGCAGAAATGTTTTTGTCCCTTCTCCAGATCTGTGCCTCCACACAATCCTGTTTCTGAGCTTTACAGGCAGTTATTTCCTCCTCATGGCTTGGTGTTTGCTCTGATATACATTGTTTGCTGTGAGACCTTACATAGACAGGGCTGTGTCTGAGCTCTACAGGCAGTTCTTTCTACCTCATGGCTTGGTGTTTGCTCTGATATATAGACAGGGCTGTGTCTGAGCTCTACAGGCAGTTCTTTCTACCTCATGGCTTGGTGTTTGCTCTTATATATAGACAGGACTGTGTCTGAGTTCTACAGGCAGTTCTTTCCCCCTAATGGCTTGGTGTTTGCTGTGATATACATTGTCAGCTGTGAGACCTTATATAGACAGGGCTGTGTCTGTACTCTACAGGCAGTTATTTCCCCCTCATGGCTTGGTATGTGCTCTGATATATATATAGACAGGACTGTGTCTGAACTATACAGGCAGTTATTTCCTCCTCATGGCTTGGTGTTTGCTCTGATATATATAGACAGGACTGTGTCTGAGCTCTACAGGCAGTCATTTCCCCCTCATGGCTTGGTGTTTGCTGATATATAGACAGGACTGTGTCTGAACTCTACAGGCAGTTCTTTCCACCTCATTGCTTGGTGTTTGCTCTGATATATAGACAGGACTGTGTCTGAGCTCTACAGGCAGTTATTTTCCTCCTCATGGCTTGGTGTTTGCTGATATATAGACAGGACTGTGTCTGAACTCTACAGACAGTTCTTTCCTCCTCATTGCTTGGTGTTTGATCTGATATATAGACAGGGCTGTGTCTGAACTCTACAGGCAGTTCTTTCCTCCTCATTGCTTGGTGTTTGCTCTGATGTATAGACAGGGCTGTGTATTGTCCAATCAGATGAATTTATCACAGGTGACTCAAACCAAGGTGCAGAAACATCTCAGAGATGATGAAGTGGGCGGAGCCAGAGATACATGTCAGGTGTCATACGGTGTGAATACTTATGTCCATAGGAAATTATAGTTTCTTCTTATATAATAAATTTGTAAAAAAAATGGTTAATATTCAGCATTTACTGTACGCAGAAGAATGATGCTTTGGTCACGTGATACTCCTAGCCAATGAATGCAGGAGAAAGTTCGTAATCCACTAAGCCCCCCACCCCCGCCCCCGCCCCCCCATACACCGGCCCCGTTTTGTGTAAACCAACTGAGGCAGAAGACGCAGCGCTCTCTCCTGTCTCCCCCACTAGTTTCGTGTTCATCTTTGAGAGTCTCCTCACTGTCGGGCAGCTCTGTGCATGGTGGGCAATGGTCCTAGCAGAGCGTAACCCTCTGACCCCGTAATCACATTCAGGGCTCAGCAGGATTCACTTTCAGGAAACTCAAATCCCTTCCCAGCATTAATCACTTTCACCCAAATTCTCTTTCACCACCCAAGCAGTAATGGATTTCAGGCATTTTATATCCCCCATCCCAGCAGTCATCACTTTCAGGAATCTCATATCCTTCTACCGAGTAATAATTTTAAGGAATATAAATCCCCCCAGCAGTAATTACTTTAAAGGGGTACTCCACTTGAAAAAAAAAATCTTTAAATCAACTGGTGCCAGAAAGTTAAACAGATTTGTAAATTACTTTAAAAAAAAAAAAAAAAACTTAACCCTTCAAGTACTTATCAGCTGCTGTATGTTCCAGAGAAAGTGCTTTTCTTTTTGAATTTACTTTCTGTCTGACCACAGTGCTCTCTGCTGACACCTCTGTCCATTTTAGGAACTGTCCAGAGTATTAGCAAATCCCCATAGCAAACCTCTCCTGCTCTGGACAGTTCCTAAAATGGACAGAGGGGTCAGCAGAGAGCACTGTGGTCAGACAAAAAAGAAATTCAAAAAGGAAAGAATTTCCTGTGGAATACAGAACAGCTGATAAATACTGGAAGGATTAAGATTTTAATCTTATTTACAAATCTGTTTAACTTTCACGTTCAGGAATCTAAAATCCCCCCCCCCCCTCAACAGTAATCATCTTCAGGAGTCTCATATCCCCCCCCCCTCAGCAGTAATCACTTTCCAGAATCTAATATCCCCCTGCCAGCAGTAATCACTTTCAGGAATCTAATATCCCCCCCCCCAGCAGTAATCACTTTCAGGAATCTAATATCCCCCCCAGCAATAATCGCTTTCAGGAATCTTATACCCCCCCCCCAGCAGTAATCACTTTCAGGAATCTAATATCCCCCCAAGCAGTAATCACTTTCAGGAATCATATATCCCCCCCAGCAGTAATCACTTTCAGGAATCTAATATCCCCCCCCCCCCAGCAGTAATCACTTTCAGGAATCTAATATCCCCCCCAGCAATAATTGCTTTCAGGAATCTTATACCCCCCCCCCCCCAGCAGTAATCACTTTCAGGAATCTAATATCCCCCCAAGCAGTAATCAATTTCAGGAATCATATATTCCCCCCAGCAGTAATCACTTTCAGGAATCTAATATCTCCCCAAGCAGTAATCGCTTTCAGGGATCTAATATTCCCCCCAGCAGTAATCACTTTCAGGGATCTAATATCCCCCCCCCCCAGCAGTAATCACTTTCAGGGATCTAATATCCCCCCCCCCCCCCCCAGCAGTAATCACTTTTAGGAATCTCATATCCCCCCCCCCCCCAGCACTGATAGGCAAATTAGCCAAAATATTTCAGTTTGCAAAGCTGTGTAGGATGACACCGATTGCCAGGGAACGACTGCAATGTGACAACTGATGTAGACGGTTACTGGCATCTGTTTGGAGTCAGAAAGTATGTGCCCCCTGTCTGTGCACATGCACAGGTACAACATTCAGTTTATTTCCTGTGCTGGTTTTTCATCCCCAAATCGATGTTGCACCCATGTCCCACTGCAGCTGCAGCGCCTCGATTTGTGGATGAAAATCCAGCACTGGAAATAAACTGAATGTCATCATACCTGTGCATCTCATACATTGGTTTTTCATGGTTTTATTTTAACAATGCAGTACCACTGAGAGGCACCAGGTAGCAGTATAGAACCATTCCATCCTGTATACTTACTGTGCAGTGTACTTGAGCCATTTAAAGGGCCACAACAGTCAAGATTTAGGCGGCTTCACATCACTGAGTACAGTGTTCCCCAACCAGGGTGCCCCCAGCTGTTGCAAAACTACAACTCCCAGCATGCCCGGACAGCCTTTGGCTGTCCGGGCATGCTGGGAGTTGTAGTTTTGCAACAGCTGGGGGCACCATGGCTGGAAAACACTGACAACATGAGGAGGGATAATGTGAAATGTTCCACGTTTCAGCCCCAACATAGCAATAGCCGGAACTATTTACTGCATGTAATCAGGTGCCCCACATCGTAAGTGGGACGGGGAAGCAATATGTCCCCTGATGTCACCAGAAGGTCCAGAATGTCCACCCCCCCCCCCCCCCCCCCCCAGCACCAACACTAGACAAGCATCCACCTCCCCGCCGAGCGCAGCTGTCACTCACCCTCCTGACCCGGCTGAGATTTCTGGGTGAGATGAGGACAGTAGGATTATTATAGTATCATCACCGACCCCATAATAGTGATCACCGGGGCCCAATACACAACATATTGTCATATAGCAATGTCTTCACTATTACTATGTAACCCACTAAAGGGTTAACAGGTTATTCCAGGAGCCAAAAAATAAATACATGCTCAATTATATCCTGTATTATACTCCAGCTGTACTCACTATTCTGCTGGTGAGATCACTGTGTACATACATTACATTACTTATCCTGTACTGATCCTGAGTTATATCCTGTATTATACTCCAGAGCTGTACTCAATATTCTACTGGTGAGGTCACTGTGTACATACATTACATTACTTATCCTGTACTGATCCTGAGTTATATCCTGTATTATACCCCTGAGCTGTACTCACTATTCTGCTGGTGAGGTCACTGTGTACATACATTACATTACTTATCCTGTACTGATCCTGAGTTATATCCTGTATTATACTCCAGAGCTGTACTCACTATTCTGCTGGTGAGATCACTGTGTACATACATTACATTACTTATCCTGTACTGATCCTGAGTTATATCCTGTATTATACCCCAGAGCTGTACTCAATATTCTACTGGTGAGGTCACTGTGTACATACATTACATTACTTATCCTGTACTGATCCTGAGTTATATCCTGTATTATACTCCAGAGCTGTACTCACTATTCTGCTGGTGAGGTCACTGTGTACATACATTACATCACTTATCCTGAGTTATATTCTGTATTATACTCCAGAGCTGTACTCACTATTCTGCTGGTGAGATCACTGTGTACATACATTACATTACTTATCCTGTACTGATCCTGAGTTATAGCCTGTATTATACTCCAGAGCTGTACTCACTATTCTGCTGGTGAGGTCACTGTGGACATACATTACATTACTTATCCTGTACTGATCCTGAGTTATATCCTGTATTATACTCCAGAGCTGTACTCACTATTCTGCTGGTGAGGTCACTGTGTACATACATTACATTACTTATCCTGTACTGATCCTGACTTATATCCTGTATTATACCCCAGAGCTGTACTCACTATTCTGCTGGTGAGGTCACTGTGTACATACATTACATTACTTATCCTGTACTGATCCTGAGTTATATCCTGTATTATACTCCAGAGCTGTACTCACTATTCTGCTGGTGAGATCACTGTGTACATACATTACATTACTTATCCTGTACTGATCCTGAGTTATATCCTGTATTATACTCCAGAGCTGTACTCACTATTCTGCTGGTGAGGTCACGGTGTACATACATTACATTACTTATCCTGTACTGATCCTGAGTTATATCCTGTATTATACCCCAGAGCTGTACTCACTATTCTGCTGGTGAGGTCACTGTGTACATACATTACATTACTTATCCTGTACTGATCCTGAGTTATATCCTGTTGTCACGATGCCGGCTGGCAGGTAGTGGATCCTCTGTGCCAGAGAGGGATTGGCGTGGACCGTGCTAGTGGATCGGTTCTAAGTCACTACTGGTTTTCACCAGAGCCCGCCGCAAAGCGGGATGGTCTTGCTGCGGCGGTAGTGACCAGGTCGTATCCACTAGCAACGGCTCAACCTCTCTGGCTGCTGAAGATAGGCGCGGTACAAGGGAGTAGACAGAAGCAAGGTCGGACGTAGCAGAAGGTCGGGGCAGGCAGCAAGGATCGTAGTCAGGGGCAACGGCAGGAGGTCTGGAACACAGGCTAGGAACACACAAGGAAACGCTTTCACTGGCACGATGGCAACAAGATCCGGCGAGGGAGTGAAGGGGAAGTGAGGTATAAATAGGGAAGTGCACAGGTGATAACACTAATTGGAACCACTGCGCCAATCAGCGGCGCAGTGGCCCTTTAAATCGCAAAGACCCGGCGCGCGCGCGCCCTAGGGAGCGGGGCCGCGCGCGCCGGGACAGGACTGACGGAGAGCGAGTCAGGTACGGGAGCCGGGGTGCGCATCGCGAGCGGGCACTACCCGCATCGCGAATCGCATCCCGGCTGGAGGCGGTATCGCAGCGCCCCGGGTCAGTGGAACTGACCGGAGCGCTGCAGTGAGGAGAGTGTAGCGAGCGCTCCGGGGAGGAGCGGGGACCCGGAGCGCTCGGCGTAACAGTACCCCCCCCCTTGGGTCTCCCCCTCTTCTTGGGGCCTGAGAACCTGAGGAGCAGACTTTTGTCTAGGATATTGTCCTCAGGTTCCCAGGACCTCTCTTCTGGACCACAACCCTCCCAATCCACTAAAAAAAAGGTTTTCCCTCTGACCTTTTTTGATGCTAAAATCTCTTTGACGGAGAAGATGTCCGAGGAGCCGGAGACAGGAGTGGGAGGAACAGATTTGGGAGAGAAACGGTTAATGATAAGTGGTTTAAGAAGAGAAACGTGAAAGGCATTAGGAATACGAAGAGAAGGAGGAAGAAGAAGTTTGTAAGAGACAGGATTAATCTGGCGCAAAATTTTGAAAGGACCAAGATAGCGTGGTCCCAACTTATAGCTAGGGACACGGAAGCGGACATATTTAGCGGAGAGCCATACCTTGTCTCCAGGGGAAAAAATGGGAGGAGCTCTTCTTTTCTTATCCGCGAACTTCTTCATGCGTGATGAAGCCTGTAAGAGAGAATTTTGGGTCTCTCTCCATATGATGGAAAGATCACGAGAAATTTCATCCACAGCGGGCAGACCAGAGGGCAAGGGAGTAGGGAGGGGGGGAAGAGGGTGACGGCCGTACACCACGAAAAATGGGGATTTGGAGGAAGATTCAGAGACTCTGAAGTTATACGAGAATTCGGCCCAAGGTAGATCTGCCCAGTCATCCTGGCGGGAGGAAACAAAATGTCGTAAATAATCACCCAAGACCTGGTTAATTCTTTCTACTTGTCCATTGGATTGAGGATGATATGCAGAAGAAAAATTTAATTTAATCTTGAGTTGTTTACAGAGAGCCCTCCAGAATTTAGACACGAATTGGACGCCTCTATCCGAGACGATCTGCGTAGGCAACCCGTGAAGACGAAAAATGTGTACAAAAAATTGTTTAGCCAACTGAGGCGCTGAAGGAAGACCAGGAAGAGGGATGAAATGTGCCATTTTGGAGAATCGATCAACGACCACCCAAATAACAGTGTTGCCATGGGATGGGGGTAAGTCAGTAATAAAATCCATACCAATCAGAGACCAAGGCTGTTCGGGGACAGGCAGAGGATGAAGAAAACCAGCGGGCTTCTGGCGAGGAGTCTTATCCCGGGCACAGATAGTGCAGGCTCGCACAAAGTCCACAACATCCGTCTCCAGAGTCGGCCACCAATAGAAGCGAGAGATGAGTTGCACAGATTTCTTGATGCCCGCATGACCTGCGAGATGGGAGGAGTGACCCCATTTGAGGATTCCGAGGCGTTGGCGTGGAGAAACAAAGGTCTTTCCTGGAGGAGTTTGCCTGATGGAGGCTGGAGAAGTGGAGATCAGGCAGTCAGGTGGAATGATGTGTTGCGGAGAGAGTTCAACTTCAGAAGCATCTGAGGAACGAGAGAGAGCATCGGCCCTAATGTTCTTATCGGCAGGCCGAAAGTGAATCTCAAAATTAAATCGGGCAAAGAACAGAGACCACCTGGCCTGACGAGGATTCAGCCGTTGGGCAGACTGGAGGTAGGAGAGGTTCTTGTGATCGGTGTAAATAATAACTGGAAATCTTGATCCCTCCAGCAGATGCCTCCATTCCTCAAGTGCTAATTTAATGGCTAGAAGCTCTCGATCCCCGATGGAGTAGTTCCTCTCCGCCGGAGAGAAGGTCCTAGAAAAAAAACCACAAGTAACAGCATGCCCGGAAGAGTTTTTTTGTAGAAGGACAGCTCCAGCTCCCACTGAGGAGGCATCAACCTCCAATAGGAAGGGTTTAGATGGGTCAGGTCTGGAGAGCACGGGAGCTGAAGAAAAGGCAGACTTGAGCTGTTTAAAGGCGTCTTCCGCTTGAGGAGGCCAAGACTTGGGATCGGCATTTTTTTTGGTTAAAGCCACGATAGGAGCCACAACGGTAGAAAAATGTGGAATAAATTGCCTGTAATAATTGGCGAACCCCAAAAAACGTTGGATAGCACGGAGTCCGGAGGGGCGTGGCCAATCTAAGACGGCAGAGAGTTTGTCTGGATCCATTTGTAGTCCCTGGCCAGAGACCAAGTATCCTAGGAAAGGAAGAGATTGACATTCAAACAGACATTTCTCTATTTTGGCATAGAGTTGATTGTCACGAAGTCTCTGAAGAACCATACGGACATGCTGGCGGTGTTCTTCTAGATTGGCAGAAAAAATCAGGATATCGTCCAGATATACAACAACACAGGAGTATAGGAGATCACGAAAAATTTCATTAACAAAGTCTTGGAAGACGGCAGGGGCGTTGCACAGGCCAAAGGGCATGACCAGATACTCAAAGTGTCCATCTCTGGTGTTAAATGCCGTTTTCCATTCATCCCCCTCTCTGATGCGGATGAGATTATAAGCACCTCTTAAGTCCAGTTTGGTAAAAATGTGGGCACCTTGGAGGCGATCAAAGAGTTCAGAGATGAGGGGTAGGGGGTAGCGGTTCTTAACCGTGATTTTATTAAGACCGCGGTAGTCAATGCAAGGACGTAGAGAGCCATCTTTTTTGGACACAAAGAAAAATCCGGCTCCGGCAGGAGAGGAGGATTTACGGATAAAGCCCTTTTTTAAATTTTCCTGGACGTATTCAGACATGGCAAGAGTCTCTGGGGCGGACAGAGGATAGATTCTGCCCCGGGGTGGAGTAGTGCCCGGGAGGAGGTCAATAGGACAGTCATAAGGCCTGTGAGTGTTACGCCTAGCGCTCCGGGTCCCCGCTCCTCCCCGGAGCGCTCACGGCGTCTTTCTCCCTGCAGCGTCCCGGTCAGTCCCGCTGACCGGGAGCGCTGCACTGTCTTGGCCGTTGGGGATGCGATTCGCACAGTGGGACGCGCCCGCTCGCGAATCGCATCCCAGGTCACTTACCCGTCCCGGTCCCCTGCTGTCATGTGCTGGCGCGCGCGGCTCCGCTCTCTAGGGCGCGCGCGCGCCAGCTCCCTGAGACTTAAAGGGCCAGTGCACCAATGATTGGTGCCTGGCCCAATTAGCTTAATTGGTTCCCACCTGTTCCCTGGCTATATCTAGTCTCCTCCCTTGCACTCCCTTGCCGGATCTTGTTGCCTTGTGCCAGTGAAAGCGTTTAGTGTGTCCAAAGCCTGTGTACCTGAACTTCTGCTACCCATCCTGACTACGAATCTTGCCGCCTGCCCCCGACCTTCTGCTACGTCTGACCTTGCCTCTGCCTAGTCCTTCTGTCCCACGCCTTCTCAGCAGTCAGCGAGGTAGAGCCGTTGCTAGTGGATACGACCTGGTTGCTACTGCCGCAGCAAGACCATCCCGCTTTGCGGCGGGCTCTGGTGAAAACCAGTAGCCTCTTAGAACCGGTCCACTAGCACGGTCCACGCAAATCCTTCGCTGACACAGAGGATCCACTACCTGGAAGCCGAATCGTGACAGTAGATCCGGCCATGGATCCCGCTGAGGTGCCGCTGCCAAGTCTCGCTGACCTTACCACGGTGGTCGCTCAGCAATCGCAGCAGATTGCCCAACAAGGACAGCAGCTGTCGCAGTTGACCGCCACGTTACAGCAACTTCTGCCTCTGCTACAGCAGCAACCATCTCCTCCGCCAGCTCCTGCACCTCCTCCGCAGCGAGTGGCCGCTCCTAGCCTCCGCCTGTCCCTGCCGGACAAATTTGATGGGGACTCCAGACTCTGCCGTGGATTTTTGTCTCAGTGTTCCCTGCATATGGAGATGTTGTCGGACTTGTTTCCTTCAGAACGGTCTAAGGTGGCGTTCGTAGTAAGCCTTCTTTCAGGAAAGGCCTTGTCTTGGGCCACACCGCTCTGGGACCGCAATGATCCTGCCACAGCCACAGTCCAGGCCTTCTTCACTGAACTCCGGAGTGTCTTCGAGGAGCCAGCCCGAGCTTCTTCTGCCGAGACTGCCCTGTTGAACCTGGTCCAGGGTAATTCTTCCGTTGGCGAGTATGCCGTACAATTCCGTACTCTTGCTTCAGAATTATCCTGGAATAACGAGGCTCTCTGCGCGACCTTTAAAAAAGGCCTATCCAGTCGCATCAAGGATGTGCTGGCCGCACGAGAGATTCCTGCCAATCTGCAAGAACTCATCCATCTAGCTACCCGCATTGACATGCGTTTTTCTGAGCGACACCAAGAGCTCCGCCAGGAAAAAGACTTAGATCTCTGGGCACCTCTCCCACAGTATCCGTTGCAATCTACGCCTGGGCCTCCCGCCGAGGAGGCCATGCAAGTGGATAAGTCTCGCCTGACCCAGGAAGAGAGGAATCGCCGTAGGGAAGAAAATCTCTGTCTTTACTGTGCCAGTACCGAGCATTTCTTGGTGGATTGCCCTATCCGTCCTCCACGCCTGGGAAACGCACGCACGCACCCAGCTCACGTGGGTGTGGCGTCTCTTGGTTCCAAGTCTGCTCCTCCACGTCTCACGGTACCCGTGCGGATTTCTTCTTCAGCCAGCTCCTCCCTCTCAGCCGTGGCCTGCTTGGACTCCGGTGCCTCAGGAAATTTTATTTTGGAGTCGTTTGTTAATAAATTCAGCATCCCGGTGACCCGTCTCGTCAAGCCGCTCTACATTTCCGCGGTCAACGGAGCCAGATTGGACTGCACCGTGCGTTACCGCACAGAGCCCCTCCTCATGTCTATTGGACCCCACCTTGAGAGGATTGAGTTCTTTATTCTCCCCAACTGTACCTCTGAGGTCCTCCTCGGTCTGCCTTGGCTCCGGCTTCATTCCCCCACCATTGATTGGACCACCGGGGAGATCAGGAACTGGGACTCTGCCTGCCACAGGAAGTGCCTCTCCCCCCCTCCCAGTCCCGTCAGGCAAGCCTCTGTGCCTCCCCATGGCCCCCGTCCTGGTGTCACACTGCCCCGTGCCAGGCCTCGCCCTCTGCCCTCCCTCCCCATTCCCACTCCTGCTGTACTGCCTGCCGTTGGGGAAACCCTCCATTCTTTCCCGGTGTCCTCATCCCAGGGGAGGCAGTTACCGGACAAAGAGAAGGGGAGACCTAAGGGGGGGAGTACTGTTACGCCTAGCGCTCCGGGTCCCCGCTCCTCCCCGGAGCGCTCACGGCGTCTTTCTCCCTGCAGCGTCCCGGTCAGTCCCGCTGACCGGGAGCGCTGCACTGTCTTGGCCGTTGGGGATGCGATTCGCACAGTGGGACGCGCCCGCTCGCGAATCGCATCCCAGGTCACTTACCCGTCCCGGTCCCCTGCTGTCATGTGCTGGCGCGCGCGGCTCCGCTCTCTAGGGCGCGCGCGCGCCAGCTCCCTGAGACTTAAAGGGCCAGTGCACCAATGATTGGTGCCTGGCCCAATTAGCTTAATTGGTTCCCACCTGTTCCCTGGCTATATCTAGTCTCCTCCCTTGCACTCCCTTGCCGGATCTTGTTGCCTTGTGCCAGTGAAAGCGTTTTGTGTGTCCAAAGCCTGTGTACCTGAACTTCTGCTACCCATCCTGACTACGAATCTTGCCGCCTGCCCCCGACCTTCTGCTACGTCTGACCTTGCCTCTGCCTAGTCCTTCTGTCCCACGCCTTCTCAGCAGTCAGCGAGGTAGAGCCGTTGCTAGTGGATACGACCTGGTTGCTACTGCCGCAGCAAGACCATCCCGCTTTGCGGCGGGCTCTGGTGAAAACCAGTAGCCTCTTAGAACCGGTCCACTAGCACGGTCCACGCAAATCCTTCGCTGACACAGAGGATCCACTACCTGGAAGCCGAATCGTGACAGTGAGGAGGTAGAGTCTCAGCTTGTTTTTTGCAAAAAACGTCCGCAAAGTCCATATAGGCCTTAGGGAGACCGGTTACAGGAGGAACCACAGAGTCACAGCAAGGGTTACTGGGAACCGGTTTTAGGCAGTCCTTGGAACAAGAGGGCCCCCAACTCCTGATCTCCCCAGTGGACCAATCCAGGGTTGGGGAATGAAGTTGAAGCCAGGGAAGTCCAAGGAGAATTTCAGAAGTGCAATTGGGGAGGACCAAAAGTTCAATCCTCTCGTGATGAGATCCGATGCACATTAGAAGGGGCTCCGTGCGGAAACGTATGGTACAGTCCAATCTTTCATTGTTTACACAATTGATGTAGAGGGGTCTGGCGAGACTGGTCACCGGGATGTTGAACCTGTTGACGAGAGAGGCCAAAATAAAATTTCCTGCAGATCCGGAGTCCAAGAAGGCCACAGCAGAGAAGGAGAAGGCAGAGGCAGACATCCGCACAGGCACAGTAAGACGTGGAGAAGCAGAGTAGACATCAAGGACTGTCTCACCTTTGTGCGGAGTCAGCGTACGTCTTTCCAGGCGGGGAGGACGGATAGGACAATCCTTCAGGAAGTGTTCGGTACTAGCACAGTACAGGCAGAGATTCTCCATGCGGCGTCGTGTCCTCTCTTGAGGTGTCAGGCGAGACCGGTCGACCTGCATAGCCTCCACGGCGGGAGGCACAGGAACAGATTGCAGGGGACCAGAGGAGAGAGGAGCCGGGGAGAAGAAACGCCTCGTGCGAACAGAGTCCATATCCTGGCGGAGCTCCTGACGCCTTTCGGAAAAACGCATGTCAATGCGAGTGGCTAGGTGAATGAGTTCATGTAGATTAGCAGGGATTTCTCGTGCGGCCAGAACATCTTTAATGTTGCTGGATAGGCCTTTTTTGAAGGTCGCGCAGAGGGCCTCATTATTCCAGGATCATTCTGAAGCAAGAGTACGGAATTGTACGGCATACTCGCCAACGGAAGAATTACCCTGGACCAGGTTCAACAGGGCAGTCTCAGCAGAAGAGGCTCGGGCAGGTTCCTCAAAGACACTTCGAATTTCCGAGAAGAAGGAGTGTACAGAGGCAGTGACGGGGTCATTGCGGTCCCAGAGCGGTGTGGCCCAAGACAGGGCTTTTCCAGACAGAAGGCTGACTACGAAAGCCACCTTAGACCTTTCAGTGGGGAACTGGTCCGACATCATCTCCAAGTGCAATGAACATTGGGAAAGAAAGCCACGGCAAAACTTAGAGTCCCCATCAAATTTATCCGGCAAGGATAGTCGTAGTCCAGAAGCGGCCACTCGCTGCGGAGGAGGTGCAGGAGCTGGCGGAGGAGATGATTGCTGGAGCTGTGGTAGTAACTGTTGTAGCATAACAGTCAGTTGAGACAGCTGTTGGCCTTGTTGCGCTATCTGTTGTGACTGCTGGGCGACCACCGTGGTGAGGTCAGCGACAACTGGCAGAGGAACTTCAGCGGGATCCATGGCCGGATCTACTGTCACGATGCCGGCTGGCAGGTAGTGGATCCTCTGTGCCAGAGAGGGATTGGCGTGGACCGTGCTAGTGGACCGGTTCTAAGTCACTACTGGTTTTCACCAGAGCCCGCCGCAAAGCGGGATGGTCTTGCTGCGGCGGTAGTGACCAGGTCGTATCCACTAGCAACGGCTCAACCTCTCTGGCTGCTGAAGATAGGCGCGGTACAAGGGAGTAGACAGAAGCAAGGTCGGACGTAGCAGAAGGTCGGGGCAGGCAGCAAGGATCGTAGTCAGGGGCAACGGCAGGAGGTCTGGAACACAGGCTAGGAACACACAAGGAAACGCTTTCACTGGCACAATGGCAACAAGATCCGGCGAGGGAGTGAAGGGGAAGTGAGGTGATATAGGGAAGTGCACAGGTGATAACACTAATTGGAACCACTGCGCCAATCAGCGGCGCAGTGGCCCTTTAAATCGCAAAGACCCGGCGCGCGCGCGCCCTAGGGAGCGGGGCCGCGCGCGCCGGGACAGGACTGACGGAGAGCGAGTCAGGTACGGGAGCCGGGGTGCGCATCGCGAGCGGGCGCTACCCGCATCGCGAATCGCATCCCGGCTGGAGGCGGTATCGCAGCGCCCCGGGTCAGTGGAACTGACCGGAGCGCTGCAGTGAGGAGAGTGTAGCGAGCGCTCCGGGGAGGAGCGGGGACCCGGAGCGCTCGGCGTAACACCTGTATTATACTCCAGAGCTGTACTCACTATTCTGCTGGTGAGGTCACTGTGTACATACATTACATTACTTATCCTGTACTGATCCTGAGTTATATCCTGTATTATACTCCAGAGCTGTACTCACTATTCTGCTGGTGAGGTCACTGTATACATACATTACATTACTTATCCTGTACTGATCCTGAGTTATATCCTGTATTATACTCCAGAGCTGTACTCACTATTCTGCTGGAGGGGTCACTGTGTACATACATTACATTACTTATCCTGTACTGATCCTGAGTTATATCCTGTATTATACTCCAGAACTGTACTCACTATTCTGCTGGTGAGATCACTGTGTACATACATTACATTACTTATCCTGTACTGATCCTGAGTTATATCCTGTATTATACTCCAGAGCTGTACTCACTATTCTGCTGGTGAGATCACTGTGTACATACATTACATTACTTATCCTGTACTGATCCTGAGTTATATCCTGTATTATACCCCAGAGCTGCACTCACTATTCTGCTGGTGAGGTCACTGTGTACATACATTACATTACTTATCCTGTACTGATCCTGAGTTATATCCTGTATTATACTCCAGAGCTGCACTCACTATTCTGCTGGTGAGGTCACTGTGTACATACATTACATTACTTATCCTGTACTGATCCTGAGTTATATCCTGTATTATACTCCAGAGCTGTACTCACTATTCTGCTGGTGAGGTCACTGTGTACATACATTACTTATCCTGGACTGATCCTGAGTTATATCCTGTATTATACCCCAGAGCTGCACTCACTATTCTGCTGGTGAGGTCACTGTGTACATACATTACATTACTTATCCTGTACTGATTCTGAGATATATCCTGTATTATACTCCAGAGCTGCACTCACTATTCTGCTGGTGAGGTCACTGTTTACATACATTACATTACTTATCCTGTACTGATCCTGAGTTATATCCTGTATTATACTCCAGAGCTGTACTCACTATTCTGCTGGTGAGGTCACTGTGTACATACATTACATTACTTATCCTGTACTGATCCTGAGTTATATCCTGTATTATACTCCAGAGCTGCACTCACTATTCTGCTGGTCCAGGTTCCCTTCCGTTACATTGTTTCCATAGTGATGTGCCCCTGTATTAGGGATCGGCGCTCTGTGTAGTATCCGGTGAGGCTGATGATAATTAGATATGACCGGAATGTTCTTGGCTGTCGCCCCAGCTGCCTGTGAATATGAGGGGCAGCGCATGGAGCAAATATCTTGTGATTTGGGTTTCGGGTACAATGCGATGGACAAGCTGATCCGTGTAATGTAAGAGGGTCCCTGGGATTGTGTGGATCTCTGGGCCGTGCTCTGGACGTGCCAAAGGGTTAATAACACGGAGACGAGCGGTGCCCAGATGCCGGCGATCACTTCTAACGTGTCCCTTAATGGCTCTCAAGAGGGATAACAAGGTGCCGAGACGTTCCTCAGATCCTTCAGGGTCTCGGTTACACGGATAAGATGTCTGTTTACAAAACCTTGGGTGCTCAGAATGTCAAGGAGATCGGGGCGAGGGTCTCGGAGGGCGACACAAAGTGGGAGGGGCCTGTGTCCCCCCCGGTTATTACTGATGGGGTCATCTCCATTAACACCACAGTCCTCCTCAGTGTTTATGGTCCATCCGAAAAGCCAAGATTATCACCGTCCTGACATAACTTGGGCCGGAGTACAGGGAATCCCCCGGGGGGACCGGGACCTGTGACATCACCGGTGACATCACACTCAGGGCACTTCATCCTCTACACCCATCATCTTTGGGGGTAATAGGGCCCGTTGGGGCTCAGTCCTCATATCACCAGGGGGTAACTAGAAGTAATGTAGCAAATGTTTGCCATCTTGTTAGTTATCCGGTCATCCTGTTAGTTATCTGATCATCCTGTTAGTTATCTGGTCATCCTGTTAGTTATCTGGTCCTCCTGTTAGTTATCTGGTCATCCTGTTAGTTATCTGATCATCCTGTTAGTTATCTGGTCCTCCTGTTAGTTATCTGGTCATCCTGTTAGTTATCCGGTCCTCCGGTTAGTTATCCGGTCATCCTGTTAGTTATCTGATCATCCTGTTAGTTATCTGGTCCTCCTGTTAGTTATCCGGTCCTCCTGTTAGTTATCCGGTCCTCCTGTTAGTTATCCGGTCATCCTGTTAGTTATCTGATCATCCTGTTAGTTATCTGGTCCTCCTGTTAGTTATCCGGTCCTCCTGTTAGTTATCCGGTCATCCTGTTAGTTATCTGATCATCCTGTTAGTTATCTGGTCCTCCTGTTAGTTATCCGGTCCTCCTGTTAGTTATCCGGTCCTCCTGTTAGTTATCTGGTCATCTTGTTAGTTATCTGATCATCCTGTTAGTTATCTGGTCCTCCTGTTAGTTATCCGGTCCTCCTGTTAGTTATCCGGTCCTCCTGTTAGTTATCCGGTCCTCCTGTTAGTTATCTGGTCATCCTGTTAGTTATCTGGTCATCTTGTTAGTTATCCGATCCTCCTGTTAGTTATCCGGTCATCCTGTTAGTTATCTGATCATCCTGTTAGTTATCTGGTCCTCCTGTTAGTTATCCGGTCCTCCTGTTAGTTATCCGGTCATCCTGTTAGTTATCTGATCATCCTGTTAGTTATCTGGTCCTCCTGTTAGTTATCCGGTCCTCCTGTTAGTTATCCGGTCCTCCTGTTAGTTATCTGGTCATCTTGTTAGTTATCTGATCATCCTGTTAGTTATCTGGTCATCTTGTTAGTTATCTGGTCATCTTGTTAGTTATCTGATCATCCTGTTAGTTATCCGGTCATCCTGTTAGTTATCTGGTCATCTTGTTAGTTATCTGATCATCCTGTTAGTTATCTGATCATCCTGTTAGTTATCTGGTCATCTTGTTAGTTATCCGGTCCTCCTGTTAGTTATCCGGTCCTCCTGTTAGTTATCCGGTCATCCTGTTAGTTATCTGATCATCCTGTTAGTTATCTGGTCCTCCTGTTAGTTATCCGGTCCTCCTGTTAGTTATCCGGTCCTCCTGTTAGTTATCCGGTCATCCTGTTAGTAATCTCATCATCCTGTTAGTTATCTGATCATCCTGTTAGTTATCTGGTCATCCTGTTAGTTATCTGGTCCTCCTGTTAGTTATCTGATCATCTTGTTAGTTATCTGGTCATCCTGTTAGTTATCTGGTCCTCCTGTTAGTTATCTGGTCATCTTGTTAGTTATCTGATCATCCTGTTAGTTATCTGATCATCCTGTTAGTTATCTGGTCATCCTGTTTGTTATCTGATCATCCTGTTAGTTATCTGGTCATCCTGTTAGTTATCTGGTCATCTTGTTAGTTATCTGATCATCCTGTTAGTTATCTGGTCATCCTGTTAGTTATCTGGTCCTCCTGTTAGTTATCTGATCATCTTGTTAGTTATCTGGTCATCCTGTTAGTTATCTGATCATCCTGTTAGTTATCTGATCATCCTGTTAGTTATCTGGTCCTCCTGTTAGTTATCTGATCATCCTGTTAGTTATCTGGTCCTCCTGTTAGTTATCTGATCATCCTGTTAGTTATCTGATCATCCTGTTAGTTATCTGGTCCTCCTGTTAGTTATCTGATCATCCTGTTAGTTATCTGGTCCTCCTGTTAGTTATCTGATCATCCTGTTTGTTATCTGATCATCCTGTTAGTTATCTGGTCCTCCTGTTAGTTATCTGATCATCTTGTTAGTTATCTGGTCATCCTGTTAGTTATCTGGTCCTCCTGTTAGTTATCTGATCATCCTGTTAGTTATCTGATCATCCTGTTAGTTATCTGGTCATCCTGTTAGTTATCTGATCATCCTGTTAGTTATCTGATCATCCTGTTAGTTATCTGGTCATCCTGTTAGTTATCTGATCATCTTGTTAGTTATCTGGTCCTCCTGTTAGTTATCTGATCATCCTGTTAGTTATCTGATCATCCTGTTAGTTATCTGATCATCCTGTTAGTTATCTGATCATCCTGTTAGTTATCCGGTCATCCTGTTAGTTATCTGGTCATCCTGTTAGTTATCTGATCATCCTGTTAGTTATCCTGTCATCAGTTTTGGCTACAAGGACTGTAAAATCAGCACAAAAAGGCTATAAAATAGATGGTCACAAGAAATAGAAGCCTCGAGCTAAATCTCAATCCTCAGGGTAGAGGGTATGAATACTTATGTCCAGGCCAAATGTTAGTTTTTCCTGTAAAGATTTGTAACATTCTGTTATCACTTTATCATTATGTGTATTTAGGGGACAGGGGGAGATGAGGGCATATGGAGTGGGGGGGATGGGGCAGATGGGGGCAGACGGGGAGATGAGGGGACGGGGAGACAGAGGAGATGGGGGAAGACGAGGGTGACGACCCCTCTGGAGAACCTTCTCCCATCAGTAATGTGTTTTGTCCAGATAAACGCCTCCTATCCTGTAAGGTGGAAGTTATTTTATTTCACAGTTTCCTCATAGTTGGTTTATATTAAAGAGAATCATAACAATTCCTGAAGCCCCCAGGACTGCGGGACGGTCAGCGAAGATTTGGGAAGGATTTCCCCCCGGTTATAGATGATTATACTGTTCACCTGTACAGTAGCAGCGCTTGTGTATATATAAATATAATTATATTATTAGTCATGTCTGTTTATCTATCACTATACCTGTTTATGTATTCTATTCTATGTGTTTATATATTATAATACTAATAATACCTGTTATATATTATAATACTAATAATACCTGTTATATATTATAATACTAATAATACCTGTTATATATAATAATACTAATAATACCTGTTATATATTATAATACTAATAATACCTGTTATATATTATAATACTATTAATACCTGTTATATATTATAATACTAATAATACCTGTTATTTATTATAATACTAATAATACCTGTTATATATTATAATACTAATAATACTTGTTATATATTATAATACTAATAATACCTGTTATATATTATAATACTAATAATACCTGTTATATATAATAATACTAATAATACCTGTTATATATTATAATACTAATAATACCTGTTATATATAATAATACTAATAATACCTGTTATATATAATAATACTAATAATACCTGTTATATATTATAATACTAATAATACCTGTTATATATTATAATACTAATAATACCTGTTATATATAATAATACTAATAATACCTGTTATATATAATAATACTAATTATACCTGTTATATATTATAATACTAATAATACCTGTTATATATTATAATACCATTAATACCTGTTATATATTATAATACTAATAATACCTGTTATATATTATAATACTAATAATACCTGTTATATATTATAATACTATTAATACCTGTTATATATTATAATACTAATAATACCTGTTATATATAATAATACTAATAATACCTGTTATATATTATAATACTAATAATACCTGTTATATATTATAATACCATTAATACCTGTTATATATTATAATACTAATAATACCTGTTATATATTATAATACTAATAATACCTGTTATATATTATAATACTATTAATACCTGTTATATATTATAATACTAATAATACCTGTTATTTATTATAATACTAATAATACCTGTTATATATTATAATACTAATAATACCTGTTATATATTATAATACTAATAATACCTGTTATATATTATAATACTAATAATACCTGTTATATATAATAATACTAATAATACCTGTTATATATTATAATACTAATAATACCTGTTATATATTATAATACTAATAATACCTGTTATATATTATAATACTAATAATACCTGTTATATATTATAATACTAATAATACCTGTTATATATTATAATACTAATAATACCTGTTATATATTATAATACTAATAATACCTGTTATATATAATAATACTAATAATACCTGTTATATATTATAATACTAATAATACCTGTTATATATTATAATACTAATAATACCTGTTATATATTATAATACTAATAATACCTGTTATATATAATAATACTAATAATACCTGTTATATATTATAATACTAATAATACCTGTTATATATTATAATACTATTAATACCTGTTATATATTATAATACTAATAATACCTGTTATATATTATAATACTAATAATACCTGTTATATATTATAATACTAATAATACCTGTTATATATTATAATACTAATAATACCTGTTATATATTATAATACTAATAATACCTGTTATATATTATAATACTAATAATACCTGTTATATATTATAATACTAATAATACCTGTTATATATTATAATACTAATAATACCTGTTATATATTATAATACTAATAATACCTGTTATATATTATAATACTAATAATACCTGTTATATATTATAATACTAATAATACCTCTTCAGGGGTGTGGAAATTTAATAAAAAATGGTTTGGTATTTTTTTTACATTTACGTCATTTACCATACGGGATACATAATGTTATATATTAATAGTTCGTACAATTACGCACGCAGCGATACTAACTATGTTTATTTTTATTATGTTTATATGTTTTTATATAGGAAAAGGGGGTGATTTGAACTTTTAACATGGAAGGGGTTAATGTGTGTCTTTTAAACTTTTATAACAAAAAATTCTACACTTTATTAGACTTTTAGGAGGAATTATTAGATTCCTCATACAGATGAATAGAGTTCGTGCTGCGGGGCGGCGATCCACCCCACTGGACCACCAGGGAGCATTCATGTCCCTTTAGAAGCCGCAATCTAAAGGGTTAATAGCCAGCCGCGGCAATCACCGCATACTGGCTATTAGCTGCGGCGCACAACTACTGAGAACAGCCGGGGGCTGCAGAGTATTATATAAATATAAATATAAATATTTATATAATATTTTAAGGGTTTATATATTATTATACCTGTTATATATTATATGATGTTTTATATATAATATAATACTATTAATACCTGTTTACCATATATATATATATGATGTGTTTATATACTAATATTTCTTTATATATTATTTGAAGTGTTTATATACTAATAATACCTGTTTATATATATATATATATATATATATATATATATATATATAATGTGTTTATCTACTAATAATACCTGTTTATATATATATAATGTGTTTATATACTAATAATGCCTGTTTATATATTATATTATGTGTTTATATACTAATAATACCTGTTTATATATATATATATATATATATATATATATAAAATGTGTTTATCTACTAATAATACCTGTTTATATATATATAATGTATTTATATACTAATAATACCTGTTTATATCTCATTTGCGATATGTTTATATATTATTTGATGTGTTTATGTACTAATAATACCTGTTTATATATTATTTGATGTGTTTATATACTAATAATACCTGTTTATATATTATATTATGTGTTTATATACTAATAATACCTGTTTATATCTCATTTGCGATATGTTTATATAATATATAACTAATAATGCTCTAATCATGTATATGAGGAGGGATATTCGCCGGGGAGCACAATATTGTATATCAAGACGTATAACCGGCCAGACAAGTGGCGGTGCCCGACAACATGGCAGGAAGGAGGAGGCCGGACTCCATGATGTTTATATTGTAGATCAGTGGTCTCTTCCTTTAGGTTCTCCAATCATTTAAAAACTGCCAAGCATGCTGGAGTTGTAGTTGCTCAGCAGAGCCACGGGTTAGAGGTCAATGTTATAGAGGAAGGTC